>NC_087399.1:11039844-11346797 GCF_031307605.1 Tribolium castaneum | reverse complement strand
CTTGGATGCATGTTGAATCAATTCTAGTAGTTGTTCTGGTAACAATCAAAGCCACCCCAAAGCGTGTGTAAATGAGAACTGATTGCAATAATTTGATTTTCGCGCCCCGAATTTGTGTTCTATCGATCTCCCCCCACCAAATCATTCGTCAGAAAAAGACGGTTGTATCGGGGAAATACACAGAGTAAGTGAGATGGTTAAAATCAGCAGTGATATTTTGGGAAAGTGAAAATGCAACGGTTGTTATTTTTCGTTGAGGGTTGATTCAGTTAAGTTTATTTGTGGGATGTTGCCTGTTTTAAGGGTAAATAAAGTCGTCGATTCGAAGCAGAATAAGACGGCGTGTTTTGTTTGTATTACGTTGCGACAATGGGCGATTTTATTTTCGATTTTGATTTTTGTAAGTATTGTTTAATTTGTCAGTTTTTTATTTTAATAATTTCAATTTGTGTGCAGATTATTATGGCGATTATAACAACTTGTACCGTTTTGGGAACTTTACATACCAAACAATTGCTGCATCTTCTTGAAGACGATATTGAAGAAGAAAGGGATAAACATCGGTGGGATGAGGAGAAATCAATCAGTTCTAATGAAGCGCGATTGCAACATTCGCAAGATATTGTTTTGAGTAAGGATATTTATTTATTTTATAAACGAAAACAAAAAATTTGACTACAAAATCTTTCACATTTTGTTTTGATTTGTCATGATTTTAATAAACGTACATTGTGTTATTAGCTGTTTCAAAACTACAAAACCGCCAACGTCGCATTTTACCTAATTATTTTCTTAAATAAGATTGATAAAATAGTGAAATAGTTATTAATGTTCAGATCTGTCATTGAAACTATAAAGTACATCGGCTATTATTTCCTTGAAGTGCGTGAATAATTTATAACAGCTAATTTTGAGAGAAAATGCGACGTTGACGTTTTTATAGTTTTGAAACAGCTAATAGGTTGTTATTATATCATAATGAAAAAACAATTTTAAAAGTAATCTCAATTTTTTGGAATTTGCATTGAATTTGACTGATGCGAACAGTAATTCACAAAATAAGTTTCACATTTTTTTTCTGTTTATTCTTATAACCAATATTTAAATTAACAAAGGCAAATAATATACTTTTCTTCCCAGGAAGAAAACTATTGGAAATAAACAAATGGTTCGTCAACGGTTTTATTTGTAATCATTTTACAAACGAATAAAAAAGTAGCATAAACTTAAAAAAGGAATAAACAAATTTAAAAAATAAATGCAGAGCAAAACAGCGAACAAAGATGTCGATTGTCATTTAAAAACGTATGAAATCATAAATGTCACTATGATGTCAAAATGTAGCATTTAAAAAATAAAATTGACCTATTCGATGTTTTTGAAAACATGACATAACAGTGATATGAATATTATGCGTTACTTTTGCTTCAGTAGGTATATTTTTCTACTAAAAAATTACCTATAATTACATTAAAAATGGCCTTATTCAGAGCTAAACACTTACTTATGCATATTTTATGAGCAAAACATTAACATCTCTTGTGAAAAATCTCTAAAAAAGTTAACACTACCAGAGAATTACCTTTTTCAAATACTGTAAGCCAAACACTTAGAAAATTACATTATTTTGGTTTTTTTCGTTTGGTTTATCTCTAATTTTGAAGTAAAAACTGATTTATTTTGAAAATTTCTCTCTGATAGAGCAAAGAAAATCTCCCATAATGAAGGTCAAAAATGACGATTAAGTTTCATGTTGTAGTACGTTTCAAAGAATAGTTTTTCTTATAATTAAATTTGAATGACCTATGTATTTTTTAACAAGTTTTAGCTACAGATGCAAACTATCAAAAAGAGTAGATAAAGATGAGAGATAAAAATGAAAATTAAATCAAAATTGGTAATAATTACATTTTTCTTATTTTAAGTTTTCATATTTTATAATCGGTTATTCTAAAAAAAATATCTTATTTTGTATTGTTTTTCATTATCCTGGTTTATTTTCACTCATAAATACCGAGGCTTATACTTTGTGGCAACATTTTCTAAACAAATGGTTTTGTCTGTATACAAAGGTAGACACGCGAGGGTTTAGGTAGATTAATGTTTTCGTTTCGTTCAATTTATTGAAAATACAATTAGGGAAGTTTTCCGGGCTCTTGGCACTCCCTTAATAACCCAATATTTTGACACCAACAAGTTAAATGAATCTAGGTGAAAACATACCAAAATTATCTTTTTAATAAAAAAAGATTCTTTTCACATATCAAAGTTCAAAGTACGAGATGGCAACTTTAAAGAAGACTGAAGCATGTACTTTGTTGGTCAAACTCGAGGATTATTCTCACAATAGTTGTGTACAATATTTTTGATACGTATACAGGTTGTATCAGAAATTCGGGTGTAATTTTAACAGGTAACAGAGCTTTTTATCAACGACAGCGTATATTTCATCAATTTTCAAAGATATGGTTTTGTTTTTTGCAAAAACACTGATAAAATAGTCATTTAAAAAATTAAAAAGATTAGCCCTTTTATTATGTCCTGCGCATTGTCATCTCTTCCGATAATGTTAAAGTGCGATCATATTGAATTTAAATATGTAACGACAAATTATTGAGATATAATTTTAATATTTCTTTCATCTGATATTTGTATTTGTTAAAACTGTCGTTGGATATACACATTTCAAAAAAAAATCGTGACATCTACCGATAAACATTGGAATACCATGTTGATCTTGTCACTCGGCTCAGTTGACATTTTTAAAATGAAAAATTGACTGAGTTTTGACTCCATATAATTTTTAATATCCCCCTAAGACGACAATCTAAAAATAATGAGTCAGCTGGCATTAGACATTATTTATTAAATGGCTTTAAAAAATCAAAAACGCTAACCTTATTTTCAGTAATGTCAGTATTTTGTGAAATCTGAGTCAAAAGACAGTTTTAGGCAGTGTCGTCACTTGTCAACCCTTCAGATTGGAATTTCTTACGAACTTCCTAAAATCTGCATTTTCGACACCAAAAATAATTTACTTAAATTTCCGCCAACATGTGATAATAAAAGCCAATATCTATAGATAATTATCATGTTTTCCTCAAAGAAGTAAGAAATATTATAAGATAATTTTGATTTCAAGTAATGGGTAGTATTATTTACTTGTAATAGCAAAGGATGAACGTAATTTATATTTTATTAGAAAGAAAGAGATAGAACTAAAAGCTTTTGCTACATTTTATAAAAACAAACAATTATTAACCAAATTTTGAAACTTTTTTGGCAAAATCAAGAGTCAAAACCGTTCAAGGAAAATTCTCTAAAGATTACAAGTCTGTTTCTCGCCCACAACAAACATTTTTTTAGATATCGTTCGAAGCGAGGGTCAAAGTTCAGTTCCTCATCACAATGAAGATTAATTGGACTAAAACATCGATGCTTTTAAATGTTTTCAGTTCAGAGAATAATTAATATTCCATTTCATAATAGGCAAAAATTCAAAATCACTGAAGCCCTCTAAATCTGTTTTCATTTTTCATAAGATATCAGTCAAAGTTTAATAAAGAACTGGTTAAAATTGGTCAAACATAAAAGAACAGTACTTTGTTGTAACAGTGCTAATCTAGTAACAATTCCCATATTCTCATTTAGAAACTTCCCTTTTTCTCGTTTTTTATCAAAAATCCCCCCAGAGGTGGCAACTCTACTTCCAAAGCGGGCAATTCAAAAATAATATTTTGTTTTCAGCTTTTAGCAAAATTCTTTCAATCTGCATGTGGTTGGCATGGCTTAATCTTGTCTTCGCCGCCATCTTGATCTATGGCGTGACCACAATGACTTCCGTCTACATCTTGCCTTGGATTCTCATCAGTGGCACTACTTATCTGTTAGCGATCACAACTGTGATTATGGCATATCTCAGCTTAATCCCAGGATTATACATCAGTTACTCGGTTTTACGTAAGTAATGTATTAGTTTTATTTTCGCGGAAACTTAAAAAACGTTTGAGAGTCACTGGCACGGTTGAATACAGGATTATTCGTATTTATGTGGCAATATTTGATATGGCCACATATGACACATAAAGTAATACTGAATAATTTAAATATAGAGTTTGCGCTTCACAAATGTTATAAACTTCGTTTCGTTATAAGCTTCGTACTCGATTTCATATTAGCTAGATTAACACATTGCTAAGAGAAAAAGGTTCCAACTTAAAGTATAGACATAAAAAACGTTTTGCACAAACTCTCTTACAACTTTGAAAATAGATACCTTAAGGCAATTAAGTGAGAACATTTATTTAGTCTTTTTACGTTTACCTAAGAATAATTTGCCAAAAAAAAAAAATTTGTCAATAAATAATCGTCCCATTTAGTAAGTATTTTAATTAGGAAAAGTATGTTTATTCTGAATAGGGACATTCACATTATCAAAAGTGTAAGGAACACATAATAAAAATAATAAATAAATATAAGTATAAAATATTTTGGTATTTACCAACTTGTCAACAAAATCTTTTATTAACTTACTTTACCATGTATTTACACTGTTTTGTAATAACCTAATTTTGACTCAATTATGTTTAAATTGTGTGTCCTTTTTTTCCTACGAGATGGGGAAATCGATATAACCTATGAAAACTTTTGTAACTTCATAGGTTTATCCAATATACAAAATTAACTTAGTTCTTACAAAATAGTGCAAATAAACAACGTAATAATTCTGCATTTTTTGAGAATCTAAATAGCTCTAATCAGAATTTGAAAATTTTTTGAGATCATTTTTAAGATTCACATATTATCGTATAATATAGAAATGTAGTTTAGCAGAATTTCCTTTTTTTTGACAAATTTTAACATTTCAGTGGTGTGTCTGGCCGGCTCTCTCATCTTCATTGAAATGTGGTATACCATCGTATTGTATTACGTAAGTTTGGGTCGAGCTCGCTGCTCAAGATATGGTTCCTTGTCTCCGACCGTGATTCATGCTTATGGGGGCTATACTCACACCATTCAACCTATGAATAACGACCCGAACAAACCTTTAGTATAAAGACTTTTTTTATATAATCAACCGTCAAAGAAGCGTCAGGATGGCATTACTGCAAAGAGTGTTTTTTATTTAGAATTGAGGTTGGTACCATTAGTACAAAATCTTGACACACATGACAGTTGATTATAAAAAATGAATTATAATGTTTCCCAAAATTATATCGATTTTTGATGTTAGACGGCGACGCTCGCCACTGCTTCGTAGAAAGTCCAGATTAGAAAAACAATGACAATAATAATGAGACCTAAGCACTCATTATTAGCCATTTGTGATATTGTAAGTGAGTTTCACAATCATTTTCTTCCTCCTATACTGTTGTATTGAATTGATTGTGTCTTATATGAAACTTGCACAAATGTGGCGCTATTTTTCTGTGAATTTCCATAGACATGTACTGAATAAAGTTTATGTGATTTATCTGTCTCTCATTCCTACCTATACGCTTCGTAACAAAATTTTGTGCAAAAAGTAAGTTACGAGTACCTACAATTGGTTTACTTTCATAAAAACCATTGTGGTGAAAATTAGGTACTCTTGGCATAACTTTTATATGAGTTGTCATGGTAACAGGTTAGTCAATGAGGAAGTTTCCATTTTTTTATTAATTAATTAATTTATTATTAATTAATACCATTAATGGTATTCATAATTGTAAAACTAATGGTACTTTTTATTTTTTATATTCGCAAAAATAAAAAGTTATAAAACCTCAAATTTCGAAATTTGACAGATTGCGCGCTTTACTGGTCTCGCTAGGTGTGACGTCATGCGGCACAACTGACTCAGTTGCCCACTGCCGCGTGTGGAAAATTCGATTCTTTAAGGGGCTGTATCTGGTTAAAATTAACATGTTTTCAAAATTACTTTGCTGTTCCTCAATTTTTTCCATTTAGCTATTGCATTCCTATATTTTTTATGAATGTTTACTGAACTATTAGCCCTAAATAAAATAAATAAAGTTTAGATATCATGTTATAAAACCGTTTGATATCAAAAAACGAGAACATTACAGCCTAAGAAAACCGTAATTTCATACCTCTGTAAACTCTGGGTTTATTATTATAAACCTCATCTACTTATTCATCGAACGTATCTTCAAAAGCATTGACAAATAAAGAAATTGTATTTCTGTTTATGCAAGAGTCGATATCTTTAATAAGAAGTCGTTTGTAGAACACTTATTTTTTCACATATTTTTCGTACAAAACATTTTACAAACATCGATTGTTCTAGAAATCATAAAAATTTCCATTAGTTAATGTTTTTATTTTTTTTAAATATAATAATATTTTATTAATATAAATATTTCTTATTAATTAATATTCATTATTTATAAGAAATTGTAGAAAAAATCTGAAAAAATTCGAAGGCATACAGAAAGAAATAAGGCGAAAAAAAATCGCAAACGCTGATTTTTGTGTGATTATTAAAATGGATTATTATTAGTTAGTAGTGATTTATTACAGTATCTATTTGAACAAATTACTTCAATCATCATAAATAACATTTTATTTCATTGTTTATTTCTTTTAAGTCAATAAAATTATCCAGAGATCTCAATACAATGCCAAAACGAACAGTAGTGTGTAAATCGCCGCTACTTTGTGAACAGTTTATGCCGCGTGACGTCATCAAGCTGTCAAACCGGCAGACAAAAAAGCTTATATTTTTGTTATTTTTAAAGTTATCGAATTAATTTTTTTTGCATTCATTTTCTTGATTTGAGTACTATTATCACACTATTATGATGAAAATCAATAATAACATTTTGAATAATTGGAAACTTCCTCATTCCACCACAATGGTTTTTATGAAAGTGAACTGAAAGTATATCCCATTTCAGTTCATCGTAAAATTTTGTAACATCGCATTTGCATTTTTTTTGGAGTGAAATGGAGCACAAATTGAGAGTTTCTGGAGGGTTTTCTCAGCTCAAAATGTGTCGCTGGGATTTTGTTTAACACTGAATTCTTTTCTTATACAGAAATCGTCAATTTGTGCTTTATTTTTCACTCGAAAAAATTCAAATGCGCTGTTGCAATTCTACTATGTACTGAAATTGGATATAGTTGCAACTGTGGTTCTGTGGTTGCAATTATATAATTCGGATTAAAGAGGTTCCACTGTACTGTGACCATATGTAAGATAAATACTAAAAAATAAACCGTAGTCATAAAGCCAATGCTTTTGGTTTATCGGTGCTTGTGATTAATCATAATCAACGACCCAAATTGCAGGAATCATTTCGAAACGCAACTTTAGAATTAGTGATTGTGGTTAATTAATGAAATGAAACTGGTAGCTCGCGAAAAAATGCCTGACTGTCATACGTGACGCATGTCAGTGACGTTTCCAATTTTGAGGTTAGGACCTGAAAATAACAATAATAACAAATCGGTTTCGACTCTCAACGTTTTAATATGCGTAATTTCGGCAGTTTTAAGTAATTGCAATGAATTTGGGTCCTACAAATCCCTACGGTAACGGATTACTATTTGCCGGTTTCAACCAAGACCATGGTAAATTGTTGACAAGTGAGTTCAACACACAAAAATAAGGACTCAAAATTCCAGGTTGTTTCGCTTGTGGTACGACTTCGGGGTTCCGAATCTATAATTGTGACCCACTTAAAGAAAAGGAACGTCATGACTTTGATAATGGGGGCTTAGGTTACGTCGAAATGCTGTTTCGATGCAATTATCTCGCACTTGTTGGAGGTGGGATAAATCCCCTGTTTTCGCCCAACAGGGTTATGGTTTGGGATGATTTGAAAAAGACAACACCCATAGCTTTGGAGTTTAATACTCCTGTGTTAGCTGTAAGGCTGAGAAGGGACCGAATTGTTGTAGTTTTAGGTATGATTTTTTTCAATAATTTACGTTACTTTATCTTTCAATAATTACCCCAAAAGTAATTTATTTGAATAGTTTTATACACTGTTATACAATTTGTGCAGTGTCAAAAAAATGGTCGTTGAGGGAGCCACAATTCATCGCCCGAATGGAATCTATATATTTTGGTTTGACACTTTGCTAAATTTTATGGTGGATGTGGAAAAATTATAAAAATAAGTCTACACTTACGTATCAATTTTTGGAATAATTTTTATTGTTTTAATTAGCAACCAAATTTAATTGAAAAGGGCTGGTATTATTGAAACTAAAAATTTTTATTTTTTGAAGATTGTCAAAATTAAACACATGTTAAGATCCCAAATGTGGAACTTTTATTGGTTATTGCAAGAACTCTTAACATGCCCTGAATTTTAACAGTTTTATTACGGAATAATCGATTTCACTTTACAAATTTTGACATTCTTCCAAAATTTAGGGCGTCATTGATTTTTGAGTAATGATATTTGTTAGCATTTATTTAATTGACAACCAACATTCTCTCAAAATTAGCTGTTATAAATTATTTATTTATGCATTTCAAAAAATTGTAGTTAATGTAATTTCTACTTTCAATGTAGTAACTATTTTACAATTTGTTTTCAATTTTATCAATCTTATTAAAAAAATAATTCGGCTATATAATTGGCGTTTTTATAGTTTTAAAACAGCTAATATTCATTAATAATCTTTTAATTATATAATAAAGGATTATCCAGTATCCATATTATGTAAAAAACTAAATAAAATACATAAACTAAAAAATAATAATAAAGGAAAAAGTTATCAATAATTTCATACAATATACTTTTTTACTCATACCTTTTTTATTGTTTTTTTTAATATTTGTAACATTAGGAATGACAAAATTAAACAATAATCAAAAAAATATGAAAAACCCTTTAAAAATAAGGCAATTTATTTATTTGTATGTAATTATATCTTTTGTTATTTGGTCGTATTTGCTTGTAATAAAAATTATTTGAACAATTTAAGGACATTTAAAAATATTAATAAATACCGACATATCATTTTTTGTTATTTAAGATAGTGACTTTTTAAAACAGGTTTGTTTAGAATTTAGCATCAATAATGGAATTGCATTTGGTAACAATTTGTTGTTTTTATAAAAGCTCCTTATTTTAAAATGTTTTCTACAAATCATAGAATATTTTTTAAATCCATTGATATAAAGTAATTTAATCTTTCTCTACTTTTCCACAATTTCGAACACAAGTTCGAATACTTGGCACCTTGATAATTCCAATATAAAATCTGAAACAAGGATATAGTGGCGGTCAGCTCGATTTGCGTGTGCGTCATCAATTTCATTTTTTCATTACCAACACAAAACTATAAAAAAATTATCAAAAACAATGCAAATTTAAACAGCTAAGGGGTATCTAAGGGTGGTATCCTTGAACATTAATTTACATGTGCACTTCGACAACACCATCAAGTGTCACGAATTTGTCAAACTGACATTGACAGTAAATTATAGACGTCATCGCATGGTTGTCGAAAGTGTTATCGGTGTTAATCGCAAGTATTTTCTGTTCGTTTATTGTGTTTTGTGATTTGCGTTTCGTTAGGTTTTTGATTCTGCGTTTATTAGTTCTTGTTTTGTGAATCTGTATTTTTTGTAACAACTCATAATTTAAACACTTCGTAACCTCAAAAAATATTTGATAGTTTTTCACCGCTATGACCCTTCTATGTAAACGTAGTGACAGAAATGTCAGATGACGCACACGCAAATGGAGCTGAGCGCTACCATATTAAGATGTAATAGTAATTTTCGTAATCAAATATTAAAAGAGCAATTTTGTTTAACAAGTATAATATTTGCCAAAACGGAGTATGCGCGATGCGCACAAGTTTTGCATATTATGCAAGTTTATTCCGTCGTAAGTTGAAAATGTATACCTGCCAATTTTTAAATTGAAATGGTAATTTTTTTTGTTTTTTTTTTTCTGAAAAAACTGACAGTGAGTATGTTTCATTAATTGATAATAAATATTTACAGAAGGGTTTCTGGATTTTTTTCTCAAATTGTTTGTTGATAGTAATCTTGAAGTTATATTTTTTTCCTGATTATCACCCCGAAAATTTTGTCAATGAAAATTTATTTAATGAAAATACTATAAAACTTTTTTCTGAATAGTTTTATTTGACTTAATGATTCAAAAGACCGATTTGGAATCCTCAATTTTACGTCAAACACACATACTTTTTATATAAATTTTCGGTTATTGTGATCTTGTTGTTTTTTTATTGTTTATTAAAAATTTTGACTGGTTTACTACAAAATTTTGCTGAGTAGTACTAGATAATCAAGTCGATTTTATCAATCTTTATTTTTTATCTATTTATTATTTTTACACACAAAGTGCTTTTGTTCTTGTCTATTTTCTCTGAGCAAATTGTGTTTTTATAGAATTTTTTTTCATTTTCGTTGTTATTCCAGAGGGAGTCATCAAAGTGTACACCTTCACACAATGTCCACAACAATTGCACGTTTTCGAAACAAATACCAATTCAAAAGGTTTATGTGTGCTTTGTCCAAATAGTAATAATTCGTTGTTGGCGTTTCCTGGTAGAAAAACCGGTCACGTGCAATTGGTCGATTTAGCCAATACTGATAAAGCGCCTTTGGACGTTGTGGCACATGAAGCTGCTCTCAGTTGTATTGCTTTGAATTTACAAGGAACTCGAATGGCTACAGCTAGTGAGAAAGGGACTCTAATTCGAGTGTTTGATACTGGAACTGGTGATAAAATCGCCGAATTGAGGCGCGGGGCGCATCAGGTAAGGAAAAAACCAATTATTTGACAATATGAAAAAAATTAACTTCTGAATGAGAATTAACCAAAATAAACGTTGGTAACCTAAGGACCTGTTTATAGAAGCGTCATTAATTTAATTCGCAATTAACTGCGTGATTAACTGATCACGTGACCAAATTGACGCAATTTGGTTGGTCTATTCACGTTGTTAACTTTTAACAACGAATTAAATTTTAACATAGCTTTTACAGTGAGGTTATTATAAGGTGACCAACTATACTATATTTTTATCAAGTTTTTTTATGGTAAATACTAATCTAAAATATACAAGGTGGTGTATTTTTAATGACCGAGAGGGGATCTCCGAAACTAAGAGATTTAGATAGAGTTTTTTTTATAAAAGATACACATCTGAAACAAGGATACTGTTTTATGGGAAATTTAATTAATAAGTCATCGTTTTTTTTACTTATTGTTTTACCTGTAATACAATAAAGACCGGTTTATATAAGTGTCATTAATTTAATCCGCAATTAAATGCCTGATTAACTGATCACGTGACCAAATTAAATCAATTTGGTTGCTCAATTTTCGTTGTTAACTTTTAACAACGAATTAAAATTGAATGAAGCTTTTTATAAACTGGCCCTAAAAGGTGTATTTTTTAAATAGAAATCATAGCTGGTTATGATATTTTTTAAAAGACTATTTTTTTCTGATCCGAAAAAGAATATGTAAATACAATCGATATTTTTATATACTTTTGATAAAAAATACATTTAATGTTTTATAGTAGTTGGCTATGGAAAAACATAAAAGGTGTGAATAGTCTAGAAGCTCTGTGAACAGTTATTAAAGTAAAAATAGTGCAATTATGACAGTAAGCTAAGTTAAACTTATTTTCAAACAAACAAATACAGGGTGTCCGTTTTTCGAGCTTCACCATAGGGATCTTAGTTATTATAAGAGATACAAGGCTGGTTAAATTAGGGAATAGTTGCGAATTTTTATGCTGAACAATTATCTGCAAGAAACTTTGATGTGTCATTTTTAGTTTTTGAATTATTGAAAAAAGGACGGAAATTCGTAATTTTCGTTTTTATTTTTTTCAAGCGAAAACGAAAAGAACCAGACGTTTTTAACTAGGACATTCTTCAGGCTCTTTTTTACAAGGAATCTAAATGTGTTGTATTTTCCAAAGCGTTCTTGCTGTCAGAATTACAACACTCAACTTTGGTTCTTCTTATGCTTATGGAAGCCGTATTTGCCTTATGTATTTTTGAAAAGTGTTTTTATTCTTGATTACAAATTACTATGATGTATCATACAATATGATCGAATCTCACATGCTAATCAAAATAGAAAAAAAAGCATTTTTGCGAAGATTGCTTTGGAAAAAACGACAATAGTTTTGTTTTTAAATAAACTAGATGTTAAAGGTTTCATTGAATTTAGATCTGAACAAAGTTATAAAAATTCTTTTCGCATATTTAATAGAATTGTCAAAATTTAGTTTGTTAAGCAACATTTTTGACATTTTTTCCAAAGCACTCTTTGCAAAAACACTTTTTTTATTTTTATCACCATCTAAGATTCGATCACATTATGTGATACATCATTGTAATCAGAAATAAAAAGACTTTTCAAAAATACAAATATCAAATATGGTATCTATGAGAAAAACCAAAGTTGAGAGTTGTAACTCTGAGATCAAGAATGCCTTGAAAAAGGCAATGACAGATTTAGATTTCTTGTAAAAATGTGCCTGAAGAATGCCCTACTTAAAAACGTTTAGTTCTTTTGGTTTTCACTTAAAAAAAGTAAAAAAGATTTTTGTTTTTAATTCAAAAACTAAAAATTGTACTTCAAATTTTTTCCAGATAATTGTTCAGCATAAAAGTGCGCAACTTTGCTCTCAATTAACCTACCTCGTATCTCTTATAATAACTGAGATCTCCCCTCGTTGAGCTGAAAAAACGAACCACCTGTATACGAATGTCCCAGATTTTACTTACATACAAACTGTGCAGAAAATTGAAAACCAAATGTTATTAGATAACACTGTGAACTAGTGAACTGTAGATGGCATTGATATTGTTACCAAAGATTGGATTTGGCTGTGTAGATTGACAATTTGTTTATTAAATGTAATTTTATTGACACGCAATCGATGAAATTATTAATATTTTTCTTTTTGTTTAACTAGAAAACAGAATGGAAATGTAAAAAGTAATGAAAGATTAGTGTATAGTGAAGAGTATTAACACAATAGAGTTATCATAGAAAAGTAAGGTTTTAATAAATGTCACAGCCGCTTATGATGGTTTTCATTAAAAAAATACAACTTTATGTTACTGCATCGATACAAATGGTTAAAAAAATCGTTGACAAAATTATGAAATTCTCCGTCAAAAAGTGCCTTACAATGTCTTTGTTTTAAATGAGAATCTTTTATAGTAAGAAAGAGATGTATTTATTAAGATTTCTCTAAAGAATCAGCTGTTATTTATAAGTCGATAACAAAGGATGATAGCGAGATGTGATTATGACCAAAATTATTTTCTCAACATCTAATATTTTTAATATAATTTTAAACAATGAAGAATGCAGGATATCTGGATGAAACATCGAAACATTTTGGGGAGTGATTTCTTAGGTCACAGCTTGTTAGAATAAAATAAAAAAAATTCTATATGCCCTGAAATGCTCACTGATAGAAAGAGGATTGTAAATAAAGAAGACAGGAAGGATGACAAAACTAAAATGAGTAGCAAGAATAGTGAATGGAAGACTAGAAGACTGAACAAAAAAGAAAGAAGAGAGATGAAAGAAGAAATAACGCAGAAGACAGAAAATAGGGGTTGAAGAAGACAAATCATATAACTGGAAACCCCTTTCCAGCAGAGAATATAAAATATAAAATAAAGATAATATAGAAGAGAAAGAGATAAAAGTTAAAGTGACAACGAGGAACAGAAATAGACTATACAAGACAAGAAGAAAAAAATTGGACATAGATGTATAGATACATTTTTTTATTTTGATTAAGGAATCACCCCCAGTTTAATAATTATTAATTAATTTTAATTGAGTTTTTATTGAATCATTCTTTTGTTGACATTTATTCTATTCCGTTAAGGTTTTTTAAAATAAATATCTTTTTATGTATTGGTCTTTATTAATTTTTAAATTGATGTATATTTTAGTATCTTTTACAACTTTTGTTTTTTTTAGTTGGTCATCTTAGCTGTTATTATCAAAAGGCTGTTTTCTTTTTCATAGACCGCGTTACTATGTAATATGTTTCTTACAACTCTTGTTACCTAATAAAGATACTACGGATATTGATTTTAATGAACGTTCATTGTGTTTACTTTGCATTTATTATTATTCACTGCGGATTTATTATTAATTTATTATTATTATTAATTATTGTTACTGAAAAAAATACTTGAAGTTTAAATTCAATAATGTTCATTAATTAATTTCAATAAATAAAAATTTTAGTAGAATTTGGAAAAAGAAGTTGAATTTTGTTGTTTGTAAGTTTTTATTTACAGGCAACTATATACTGTATAAATTTTAATCACACGTCCACATGTTTGTGTGTGGCTTCGGACCACGGCACCATCCACATATTCGCATTGGACGACCAAAAACTAAACAAACAATCGACTTTAGCTAATGCTATGTTTCTACCGAAATATTTCTCTTCCACTTGGTCATTCTGCAAGTTTACAGTTCCCAATGGACCACAGTGTGTCTGTGCTTTCGGTGCAGATAACAATTCAGTTATCGGTAATTAAACTTTGTATAATTTGTTTAAAAAAATATTTATATATTGTTTTCAGTGATTTGTGCCGATGGTTGTTATTACAAGTTCGTGTTTAACCTGAAAGGGGAATATGTGCGAGAGCAAAGTGCACAGTTCCTCGAAATGAGTGACGACAACACATAGACTGGGAAATTATTTTTGTGATTGTATAGTTTAGGGGGTCTACGCGATGTGTACCGGTTTTTACCACCTACTACTAATTTTTCTAGTATAGTTTTTGAAGTGTTCATTTCGTGCACATAATCCCGATTCCCACTTTAATTTTATTGTAATTTGTCAGTATGTTAATAAATATTTTATTTTATTATTTGGTTAATAATGTCACAGGTAATATCCATTCCAATTCAATTCAAAAGGCAATACCGCATTTTCTCTCAAAATAGTAAATTGTGTTATAAATAAAATTATTCAAGCACTTCAAAAATTAATATCTAAAGTAATTTCTAATTTCAACGGCAGATCTTAATATTCAATATAACTATTTTACATGTTTGTTCTATATTATTTAAAAGATAATATGAAAAGTGCGATGTTGGCATTTCCGTAGTTTTTTTATAAAGTACTTACAGGGTATCGATGTGGCGTAAGTATAGTTTAAAAATTTCCCTTATTTCATTAGTGCTATAAGTGTAAATGGTTTCTTTGAAGAATGCAATTTTGGCCAACATATCTGAAAATTAGACATAAATTATTTTCAAAATGGCTAAACTTTCGGAACTACGATATTTTTTTTTATGGCCTCCTTGATGTATGGAGACAACTTCGTTGTTCAGGCCTGGCGCATCGTTAAGTTCGGCTGATTCTCCACTGGCGCTGCATTTAGCGGACTGACGTTTATTTGACAAATACCATTTTTGAGGTTAAAGACTAATAAATTTGAAAGATGTAAGTGTGCATTGTGAAATACGTTGAAAATGTGAGGATAATTCTAAAGTTATGCCCTGAATGAACGTTTGGATAGTGTAACTTTTGCAGGAAATCATTTTTCGATCATTAGGATTTTTTATTTTCAGCTTCAGAAGATATACAAATTATTTTAAGGTGAATTGATTGTTCATCGTTTATAAGTATTTTAAGCATAACCTGCGGCACTAGTACGCAGACACAGATGCAGAGAAAACGATGTTTCAAAGAACCTTCCATTTATTATGCATACTCTATGGTTTTATCAACGGTTAAGGTTGAATGCGTTACAAATCTGTGATTTTTAAGACATGGCTTAAGTTTTCTCAAAGGTATTTGCAACCTTTTAACCAGCAGATATTTGCAATACATTGTTTAGGCAAATGAAACTATTTTGCACACACGTATTTTCAAAACCTGCTATTGTTAATTTAGTTTTAGTAAAATGTACAAAGAAAGTCGTTTTTTTTCAAATGAAATGGTTTAAAAAAGCTCGATCCAACGTTCTTCTGCTAGAGTGTCTCTGAACCGTCCGTTCCAAAGTCCCTGTCTGGACCTCTGCTCACTCTCAAGCACCGCTCGTGGATCACCAAACTCCCGAAAATAATCTACTACTTTATAATTTTTTTTGAGTTTTTGTATTTAGAAATTATCAATTACATTGTGGGCTCTTTTTCACCTTCTCTTATGCTGATTGTGCTTGTTAAATTCAATTTTTTTTCGGATTTAACCTCACAAATGCTATTTGTCACATAAACGTCAGTGCGCTAAATAGGGCGCCATCTACGGTTTCGAAAAAACCGCTGAAGCTTATCGATGCGCCAGGCCTGAACAACGAAGTTGTCTCCATACATCAAGGAGGCCATGTTTTTTTTAATTTCAAATAGTAACCACACATTTTTATTGCATTTTAAAATCTATCATAGTTTTTGACATGTCAATTTTCTGATTTGCAGGTAGGGGTCTATTCAAAACATCACTGTTCTCGAGCCCTTTGCGATAAGTTTTTCGATAACCGAAGGTTCGAAGAGTCTCCTAGAATTTTCAAAATTGTCAACTGTCAAATTACAAGGCTAGGATAATTTCTACAAAATGTTCAAAAAACAGTTTTTTTTAATAGACGACCCTATTTTCTTAACGGCAATCTAAAGAATATCGACATTTATGGTAACTTTTATGATACCTACTTTTACTATTTTTGAAATAATCACAAAAACGGGTTTTACTTCGTTATTTTTATCGTTATCAAGTAATCTTAAAAAATAGTCAACAATTGTAAATATTTTATTTAGTTTTTTGCTAATTCATTGTCGAGTAAGCGATTAAATAATAATATTTAACTTTAGCTAGCTATCCGTAACTTTGTCTTATTATTAGTTAACTCAAACTAACTAACTCAGTCTGTTTTCATCAAATTTTGAACTTATTCAATGAAAATGGTAGACAAATTGAACATTTCTGTTGATTACATGCACAACTTTTTCGTATTTTTCGAATGTTTATTCGGTTGAAAATAAAAATAATGAGCCAAAAGAGATAGACACAGAAAATATTGATAAAAGTCTCCATAAAAATCGATGTTCTTTTGATTAACATTGAAAAAACGAGGCTATCCCGTTTAAAAAAACTGTGTAATGTTATAACTTATCACCATTTGTCCATAGTTTCCAAAAAATCACACTTGCCTTGCAATTTGACAATTGACAATCTTGAAAATTGTAGAAGACCCTTCAAACCTTCGGTTATCGATTGCAAAAAGACTTATTCATTAATCGCGAAGGGTTCAAGAACTGTGATGTTTTGAAAGCAAATGAAAATTTTATCTAAAAAATCGACAAATGCCAAAAACTATGATAGATAAGTAAAACAATTAGAGTTCATTTTACTCAGTTTGAAAACGTGAATTCAAAAATGCAATAAAAATAGGTAGTTACCATTTAAAATTTCTAAATTGGCGCCAAATTCTCCGGAAGTTCAGCTATTTTGAAAACAATTTACTCAAACCCAGAATGGTTGATGTGGAGTGTACACAAAAGTTAAAAGCTCGAGCTACATTAGAAATTAAAGTTTCTAATGTAGGCCCTAAAAGACACCCTGTAGTATGTGGGCAATGTTGATCTCATGATCCATTTAAATTAAAATTCCCGCTATTTTGCGAAGGAGCGATTTCAGAATGGGTAGTAATAACGCGATCACTAATAAATTCGGTTTTGACCAGTAAAAAATAATAAATGATTAGTATTTAATTAATTTTTGCTCAGTAAAAATAGTAAATGATCATCACGTATTTTATTAAAATTTGCCCAGTATATGCACAGTATCTAGTTTCAGTTTGCAGTTTGAATAATAAACGCTCAGTAGCTAGCTTACAGGCATTTTTTATTTTTACTGTGCAGTTATTATTTTCACCGTGCATTTATTATTTTTACTGTGCAATTATTATTGTTTCTGTGTATTTATTATTTTTTTCTGTGCATTTATTATTATTACTGATGAAAAATACTTGTCGTTTAAGTAAAAACTGTGCACCGTTTCAGAATTAGTGATGAAAAAATTGACTGTCACGTACGTTTTGACCAGACCTGGCCCGAAAATTATTTTAAACTTTATAAAAAAAAATATTAAAATTATTTGACAAATACAAATTGTGTATGAATATCTACATCTTCGCGTTTGTGTAACCCTGATGATACCCTCGATACTTTCAAATATTGAAATTTAATTAAAAAAAAATTAAACAAAAATCATATTTGAAAATAATTTTATTTAAAATAAATTTGGATTAATAATTTATACATAAAACGTATATATCAAACAAAAAAATAATTAAATCGTCAATATTCGGGATATCCAGGCATGGGGAATTTACAGCTATACTCTTCAACTTGAGCTCTCAAATCCGCCACCTTCTTTTTAGTTTCCTCGTCACATTCAATCGTCTTTTTGAAATCCACCAATTTAGGCCCTGATTTGGTTCCAATTTCTTTTGCCAATTTCAACGCTTTATCAATAAACTCCACAACTTGATCCATATCTTTCTCCACAAGCCCTCTTGTGGTCAAAGCCGGCGTTCCCAACCTAATCCCTGATGGATTCAATGCGCTTTTATCTCCAGGAACTGTATTTTTATTACACGCAATTGAAACTTCTTCAAGGATAAACTCAGCCTTGGCCCCCGTAAGTCCTACATTTCTCAAATCGACCAGCAACAGGTGCACATCGGTTCCACCGGTGGCAATCTTAAAAAAAAGTTTTTTATTTATTTTTTTATTTTTTTCAAAATTAAATTACGGATTGTAAGTGATTCAAAAGTGAAAGATGTAATATTTGCATTTTTAATTATCAACGATATTTCCTATAATTTGTATCCCAAGAACGGAACGCCAGGAATCACAGTAATTGTACCTCAACGGGAGTAATTTATGTACACTTTTTTATCAGTTACAGAGGCCCGTAAAGCAAAAAAACAAAAAAATATCTTCTTATATCAAAAACTGTATTATTTTTGGTTGTTCTGAGCAATTTGTTGTTTAACGCAAAAAATCACTGAAGTGATATTTTGGCCTTTAGGTCTGGAAACAACAAATTATTGGCTTATTTAACCCGTTTTTGAACCCTTAACTCATTAAAAATTTAATTGTTAGGCCTACATTTCCCCAAAAAAACTCATTTGTTTTGGAAAACTTCATTACAGTAAGGCCAAAAATCACCAAATGATATTGATGTTGCTGTTATTTTAGTCTATATGTCAAAGTTTTGTCAGAATAAACTTACAAAATTAAAGCTAAATTAAGAATATTTGATGCTATTTAACTGAAAACACATTTATTTCACGAAATTCCGTCAAAAAGACTAAAAAAAAATACAAATTCTCAAAACTTTATTAAAATTAACAAAAATCTAAATTATTATGAATAATGACCTTATTTTTTTCTCGTTGTTTAACCAGTTATTTTTTTATTTGTATCTTATATCGAAACAGGTATTACCGTTCTGGACGATTTACTTAATTTTTTACCACAAAAACATTTTCCAAAATTTTCGTCAAAATGAAACTCAAAGCCGCGGAAACTATAACGAATGTCATTTATTTTGGTATGTTTTTAATGATTTAGGTCGTTCTTGACGAAGATACATTTATTTCGCAAAATTTTGCCAAAAAGAAGTCTAAAAACAACCAACTCGTATTAAAATTGATGCGATTTTAATCTACATCTGACCAAAAACCTAATTTATATTGGGAAATTTTGTTAAAATAAACTAAAAACGATTACTAAACTAGCATAGTGTACCTTGTTTCAAAGTCTCTAAAATTATAATTTTACTGGATCCCAAAAACTAATACCACTACGGAACAAATAATTCTATTTGAACGTAGGATTTCCAAGCATGTTTTCGAAAAGGTTGTAATCAATTAAAATCATTAATAAAATTTGAAATGAATAATTTCAATTAAAAACCAAACAAAGAATACAAGTTCGAGATAAATGAAATATTTTTTTAACGATTTTCAGTGTTTTGGAACGAATTATAACGATTTATATAAAAAATATATTACAAAAAAAGTTTATATGCTATATAATTTTTGTTATTGTATTTTGTTCCAGAAGCATTACATTTATTATTTAACTTTATTCAAAAATTTATTTTATGTTTCGTTTACAAAATAATTTTTTTGTTAGTGTTTTAATATTATCTAATATAATGTCATTATTAAAAAAAAGATTAAATAAAAAAGCAAAAACTGTAAGAAGTAATAACGATTAAAACAATTTTGAAATGCTAACATAAGACCAAAAAGTAAACTTAATTTAGAGCAAGCTGTGCCTACGGAACCTTAGCCAGATTTTAGCTGTTTATTTTTCTCTTTCAAGGCTCGATCTAATTCAGAATATTTTCAATCTCATGATATTACACGTATAATATGGAATATACTCTGCTTATAGTGAAAAATTTCGCATCAGTTTACTTTTGTTTAAATTTAGAATTATTTAGATGTTTGGGGCATTATTTAGAAGTATTCGGATTTATTTAGAGTTATTTGGAAATATTTAAGAATTATCGGTAAACGTTATTTGAGCCGCGGTGTATTTTTTCGACTTTTTTAATTTTTACTTCATGTGAAGAATCAAATTGGCACTTTATTGTTATCATGTTATCATGGTTTATGGTTAAAAGTGAACCAAAAACTATTTTAAAAAGTATTTAAAGAGCTTTTGTGTCGATTTATCTGAAAAATAAAATAAAATAAAAATATACGTAAGAAATAAGAAAATATGTAATAAAATAAAGAAATTAAAATTAAAAAATAAGGAAAAAAAATATTATTAAGTAATATAAAATAGTATAAGTAATATTAAAAATTCGAAATACTATAGTACTTTATATTTTTTAATATGAAACGTAAACACAAAAAAATAAACTAAAAAACAATCATCCTTTTTAAAATGAAGCAAAATTTGATAAAATTATTAGTACATAACTTTCAATAACTTTTTGACTTTAAAGATAAAGAAAAGAAAGAAGAAGAAAAAGAAAGACAAAAAACACAAACAATATATGAACTAATTTGAGCAAAAAAACGTTCTGCTTACCTTGTATCCCTTGTCCTGCAACCCCTTACAGAGTCGTTTCGCATTCGCAATAATCTGCTTCTGATACTCAACAAATTCTGGCGTGGTGGCCTGTTTCATGGTGGTGGCAATGGCAGCGATGGTGTTATTGTGGGGGCCCCCTTGGAGACCGGGAAAGACAGCTTGGTTGATCTTCGATTCAAGATCATACATAATGGGTTCGCCTTTAGCGTTATGCGACCGCACGCCTTTTCGGAAGAAGATGACACCGGCTCGAGGTCCTCGCAAACTCTTGTGCGTGGTGGTGCTGACGACGTCGGCGTATTCGAAGGGACTTGGGGTGACGCCGGCAGCAACTAAACCGGAAATGTGGGCCATGTCGGCCATGAGGTAGGCACCGACTTCGTTGCAAATCTCGCGGAAACGTTTGTAGTCCAGAGGACGGGAGTAGCAACTGATACCGGCGATAATAATACGGGGTTTGAATAGACGGGCAGTTTTGGCGAGCTGCTCGTAGTCGATGAGGCCGGTTTCGACATCGACCTGGAGTGAAATACACAAAAAAATTAAACGCGGAAACAACAACAAAAATTGCATAAATAAATAATGTATTATCTCGAAAATGTATCGACTAGAAGGCCGTAAAATGTTTTATTAATGTCTAAAACGAAGAGAGTAACCGTTCAGAAATTATTTTATTTTTTCTACAATTTACTGCGACTGCAGGCACATTATTAAAAAATCACAGAGCGCTTGGTTTTTGGGATATTCACTTTGGTTAACTTTGAAGGACCATAACTTGATTTTTTTAATAGCACTCCCTGTATTTTATTACTAAGTGTTATTCAGCGTCTCATTTTTTTTACCTCTTAATTTTCTTTAAGTTTATATTTAAGGCGATAATTCGTTTTTTTTTTTAAATCCACACAAAATCTTTTGGATATAATGAGTGGTATGATTAAAAAAAGCATTTGCTTTTACTTGAAGTAGAAGCATTTACTCTGTAGCATTTACTGTTGTATAAACTAGAGTTCCTATATTGGGAGAGTTGGGACACTGAATGTCAATTTTCGAAATTTGTTTTCATCTACGTCCATTGGAATGTGTAAAAAAAACAAACATGGATAGAAATCAGTGGTGTTACACTTCACATTTAGCGAAAAATAAAATAAATTTGTCAAAAAATGTTTCCATTTTTCGTGCACTAACTGCGTTTAGAAATGGTTTAGGCTGGCAGTCGTCGTCAATTCACTGTTTTTCTTGATATGAACTCCAGATTTTAAAAGAAATTTCTCTGTAACTACAAGATTTTTACGTCTAAACTCTTTATCATAAACATTTTTCCCTTAACATTAAGAAATAGTAATCATCGATTCATCGATGAAAGAGAAAGAAAGCGAACCTTTCCTGCCAAGTTTTACGTTAATAAACGTAATAATAATAATTAACAAGCATTTGGAAAAGTGGATTGTATAAAAAATGTTATGTACAAAATCTGTAGGATTTTATGAATTTGTCTTCGCATTTACAAAATTTATAGATAATTGAACTCAAAATTGGATCTAATTTAGGAAAGTTGAACCGTCGCTGCTTGGTCGCCTTTAGCTTCTGTTTCAAATTATAAAGTTATTGGAATTCACGATTTTTTTACGTTTTTCACACGAGGAGACCTTCAATATCATTTTTTAGGAAATTTAAAAAAAAAACAACAAGAAAGATGATGGGTTCTTGACCAATTTTTGGGACGAGATGTTTAACTAAAAATTGTGACTGAAAGAAAAGCATTTTTAGCATTGAAGTAAGTTGTAAATTATGTATTTAATATTAAAATAAATATCAAAAAATTTCAGAAATGTGAACATTAATATTTGTAGGTATTCAATTATTTTCTTTTTTAAATAGTAATCCCAAAATCCCTACGTTTCCTACATCCCTGGTTAAATTTGACGTAAAATTATGTCATTTTTTCTGGTGGTCCTGACCCATTTAACGTTCTCTGCATTAAAGCTATAAGAATTCTGCTTTATTTTAATCATAATATTTTACGTATTTGTCAATGATTTATATTATAATTGGTAAAAATAGCTATTTTAAACAGTTTTTTGACACAACCACAAAATCGAAGTTAGTCCTTGAGCAAAAACTTTAGTAAATACTTCACGATGAAGCAAATACTACAGCTAATTGGAAGTTTCCATAGTATTGTCCTTTATATACCCAAGTAAACAATGCAGTCTGAAGTATTTACATTCACTACTTACTTCAAGTATACTGTGAAATAAATGCTACGTTAGGTAGTATTTACTTGAAGTAAAAACTACGTCGTGAAGTATTTACTTGAAGTAAAAGCAAATACTTTTTTTAATCATACCACTCAATGTAGCGTGCTATAAAAAACAAAACATTCTGACATGCTAATGTCAAAATGGCATTTATAGTACCTACGTCTTGATTTGATTTTCTTGTAAAAATAAATTTTTCACATAAAATGCATAGCTACAAATCTTATAGACATAAAGTTTAATAAAATTTTGACAAGAAATTATTAAATAAAAATAATAGAAACTTACAATGGAGAAATAAGGAATAAAAAAACTGAGGTATAACAAATCAACAGCGGTAACATATTGCTTCCAATTACAATTAAGCTTATTAAGCAATAAAGTAATACATTGGACAATTCTTTTTAAAAATTCACCGCTTCTAATGTGGCATGATCAATTCTACGAAAAGCTTTTACAATTATTTTCTCTGGTGGTGCTGTCTATTTTTATTTTTATTTAATGATTTCTTATAAAAATTAACTTTTATATCTCGATGAGATTCGTACGCATTTTACATGAAGAATTCATTTTCACAACAAAATGACGTACAAAAAACGCCAGTCTGATGTTGTTATGTCAGAATTTATTGTTTTACATGATACACTACGTTCGTATCAAATAGATTTTATGTGCATTTTTCAGAAAAACCTAAACTATCAACTTTTGGAAAAAAAATTAAGAGGTGAAAAAATGTAAAATGAGATGCTGAATAATACAGAGTAATAAATATAATATTATAATATAATAAAAATAACAGTAATAAAATACAGAGGGTGCTCTATTTGCAAAAATCAAGTTACGGTGCTTCATAGTTTACCAAAATGAATGTGTCACAGCATAGTAATGCTACAATGCAAATGGACAGTCTTGTCACCGAAAGATACTCCCGATAGTAGTTTACACACAGATAAAATCCCAACTCAATATCTTAAAGACCAAGCACACTACAGTTTTTTAATAGTGTGCCTGCAGATGCACAGAATTGTAGAAAAAATTGAAATATTTTAAAATTTCGATAAGTGTGACTGTGTACATTAATAAAAATAAAATATGAAAGGGACAGGGATACGAAAATAAGTACGACTTGTGACATAAGCGCACTTTTGGCATGCAGTATCATCTTGGAGTTAAAAATAAAGTATATTCGCAATCATAATTATAATTTGGATATTGTTAACCTAGATTGACATACGGTCCGAAGAAATAGCAAAGACAAAACCAATAACCAGTAATAAAAAAACAATTTAGGTGGACGTATCATTAATTAATAGTAATTTATCATTTTCTCAGACTTTTATTTGTGTTTTGGTGCATTTGTGATTATTTAGTTATGTGAAACGTAAGTGAAGCTGCAGTATTTTTTTATTTATAAAAAATTTTATATCAAAAATTAAAATATTTTCAAGTGTTTTAGCATAAAAATTGCACAAAAACGCATTTACATCGATAGAACTTCATCAAAATAAAAACAAAACAAAATCACCAAATTTAATTTAAAAATGAAAGTAATACGAAACGAATAAAGGTTTAAACAAAGTAGGTTTAACAATATACATATTTTTACAAGTCTTCAAAATTCAAAGAAAAGCTCAGAATGTTTACATCTTACATTTCAACACATCCTGTTTCACACCTATTTTCGGTAATTTCTTATAAATAATTTATATGTAGAAATAAATATCTTATCAAATCTGAACAGCCACTTGTGTAAATCTTAAAGTGATTGATTTTTATCTTAATCATCGGCAATTTTTTTTATTTTTCAATACATATTAAACAAAAATAGGTAATAAGTAATAGCAAGTATTACAGTAAAATCCATAAAAAGAATAATAATTTAGCAACAGCAATCTCAATCTTAACGAAATAATAAAAATAATACAATTCCATTATTGGTAAGATTTACATAGCAATTTTTATTTCCCAATCATTGATAAAATTTTCTAATCAATAATTCGAAAAAATATTAACAGGAAATGACACGTTTACTTTAACTGATGCTTAAGTACGATTCAACAATTAAAAATACTTTTTATACGATCATGAAAAAAGATTAACGTCAAACGTAAAAATAACATTTTTTTATTAATGTTCAAGTATTTTAATTTTATTAATCAGTATACGTTCGGACAGTATGTGACCAAAGGAATGTAATGTGACAGCCCGACATTTGTCTACAAAAAAACTGACATTTTGAAAAAATTATGGCCGTTCGCCAGTAGAAAAAATAGTGTATGCGGCTCGCATTTATTGATGGCTATTAGGATAAGTCGAAGGCGAGAAATATTTCAAAATATTACCTTATATGGCAGCGATTCGAAGAATATGGAGGTAGCTGAGATTTTCTTAGTCGCAGTGAAGAATCCATGAGTCAAATGGCCCCCATCAGGCAAATCCAACCCCATAATACGTCCGTGCGCCTCAACCAATCCTTAGAAAAATATAAAAATAATGACAAACGTATTTGTTTTAATTCGGGGAAATACCTGTGTAGACGGCAAAATTGGCAGGTGACCCAGAATAGGGCTGCACATTCACACCCCATTCTTCTGGATTTAGTCTGTAAGCTTCCAAGGCCCGCTTTTGAGCTAAACGTTCGATCTGATCGATAAATTGGTTGCCCCCATAATACCTGTCATTTTAAAAGATAAAAAAATAGTTTAAATTTTCAATGAATTACCTTTGTCCAGGCAAACCTTCCGAATACTTATTATGCAGGCAAGTGCTCAAACATTGTAATACAGGCAGTGAGGTGAAATTTTCCGACGCAATCATTTCCAAACCGGTCAATTGTCGCTTTTTTTCCTCCTGAATGAGGGCAAAAAGTTCGGGATCGGAGTCCCAAACGTTTGAATGCAGCACTTGTTGACTCATTTTCCTTAACTGGGTCACAGCGAGTCTTTGCAGATTCTGAAAATTTATACTTCTTGTTAAAACGTTCATTTTGACAAGCCGGTGTAAAACGTTTCAAAAAAAGTAAGGTTATGTGGTGCTAACCTCAAAACTTTAAACTCGAATAATACCCGATTTTTGCTCAATTACTTTAAAAGGGGTTATCACCGAACTGTTTCACTCGTCACACTGATGGTCCACCACTCGTCCGAAGCTTCTTAAGAAATGTTTTAGAAAAAGTGATTTGTGATAACCTTATTTTATCAAAATACATGCTTGAGGTCACTGGGCCCCAACACAAGTTACGTTCTCGGTTGCTTAACTCGAAAACATCTTTGTTTGTTCGAATTGAGTTTTTATTTCGCGAAGAAATTGGGAAAATAGTGGTTTACATACCCGGTTGTTCAACAGGTGGTTGGCGGTTGAAAAAGCGCGCGAAAACATTTTGAATTCGAAGGATTCGAAAAAGTGGACGTTTCAACAGGGCGAAGAGGCCAAAAAGAACGATTTCGTTTACTATTGCGCTGCGTTAACCTCAGGGTGACGATAAGGCCTCTGATTTATTGAACTGCTGGAATGTTATCGCTAATTACTCAATTCATTATCATTCAAGATTTGGATCTTGGTGGTGACGAAAATTATCATGTTGCAACAGTTTCGATCGAATACGTGATTTTTCCAAGAAAACAATTTTATTAAGAATACAAATTGTATCGGAGAAGTGGAGAAAAACACGAACGGTCTCAGAGTACCATTTATGGGTTTATGGTAGAAACAACTTGTAATGTTGTTGTTGGAGGTATTTCACCTCAGTGCAAGTTCAGTGAAATTGTAGAAAGTGTTGGATTAGAATTCGGTTCTAATGCATCACGTATTTAGGTAAATTTTTGGGAATTCCAAACAAGGAGCTTAAACCCAATTTTACAACACGTATGGTCTAATTTTGCTAATTTGAATGGTGATACTGAAAATACTTATTATATGGTACCAATAATAATTTTTTTAATATATGAAATAAAATGCATTAGACATAGGTTCACTTTTCTGGCTAATAGTGTTTATCTAATAAACTAAGACAACAATTAATATTTGGTAAAATTAATACTATACATAGTTGGTAGAGATTTTATTAAAAAGCTGTGGGACTGTTACCAACATGACAAAAATACCCTGTTTTAGAATATTATTGAATTTATTTGGAATAGTTTTTTTACTAAAATAATAATATATTATTTTTAGAATTCAGAAGTGGTCTAGGTTATTATCTAACGACAATTTAAAATTGCACTTCAGATTTTTTTAATAAGTTGATTAGATCAACTAATTTTAAAATTGCACAGCTGTGATAAAATCTTGCTCATTGAGACACTTCATGTTGCTTTTAGATTATACAGGGCATTAGCCTAAAGAAGTAAACAGAATTTTTTTATCGAATTTGAAGTGTTTGCAAATATTCATTTCCTTTAGTTCAAGAAATTTTATATATTTTTTCTAATTTTGGTGAAAAATAAGTTGTTTTTAAAGAACTACATGGTAACAGATTTGTAAAAATTTCAGTGATTGATAAGTTACACAACTGTTTTTCTAAAATAACAAGTTTTTATCTTAGAGTTATATCTGCACTATTCCACTACTGAGTGAGGTTTAATTTAATTTAATAATAAATATGAGCTATTACATATATCTTATTACGTATAGATAATGAATAATAGTGAATGTAACCAAACCAAATTTCTGATTAAGTTTTCAATGGCTTTGAAATTGAGTTGGCATGTCTTTCATTGTTGCCAACTTTACACAATCCAAAAGGCTGCTTTGATTAGAATTTTAATCAAATATATGGTCCTTATGATATGAATATTTCGATTTTATAAATTAGTAATGACTTAATTAAGAAATATATACTAGTATTTAATTTCTTATCAAATTCGTCCAAATTTTAGATAATAGTTCTAATAATAATCTTGTTTGCCTTAAATTGAATAGATAACTTTCTTGATGTATCTAAGAATATAATTAAATACTCATTACATTGTAAAACTTATTCAAACATTTCTACAAATCAATGTAGGATAATAAAATCATCACAAAATGCATTTTTTACATGTTACATTTTTGTTACATTTTGTTGATTTAATATTATTATCAAATAGGAAAATTCTGTGTCGAACACTCACCTGGACATAACTCTGAAAGTGAAAGAAAACTAACTTCAGCAAAGTAAACCACATTTAACTTAAATTTTCATAATTGCGAAGTAAAAGGTTAAACATTCTACATATTTAGATTAAATAGGTGACCTACGAGAGTACGTAAGGCATATTAATTAATAGTTAGAGAAAGTTTAGCCAAAATTGATTCACTTTTAATTTTAAACATTTTTTGCTTCGTACATATACAAAAATATAAATAAATGTGGGATCGTAGTAGGTATTAAAAGTTTGCCGCTTCTTTCAAGAAAAATCGGACAAAGTTAGTATATAATTGGATTTACTGGTTGCCTGGGTAGATAAAAATTTGTACTTTTCAGAATAAAATAATTAAATGCAGCAAATTCAAATCCCAGAACCACCTGAGATCCGACACTCTTATAAACAGACTGTACTATAATCATACAGCATTGGGCAAAAGTATGGAACCAAGCGTTTTGTGCCTAAACTATGTACCTTTTATTACGAAAAAACTAAGTCTACTACGGCAGTTTTTTTGATAAAAGATTATACCTATTACGACGGTTTTTCGAATTTGACCGAAGAGGTTGAAAAAAAATAACTCGAAAACTAAAAAAAACTTCGAAAAAAAAAATTCTTGAAAAATGATTACATTTTTAAAGTACTTGTTGATGTACTAATTATTTTTTTCGTAAGGTACATAGTTTAGACACAAAACGCTTGGTTCCATTCTTTTGCCCAAAGCTGTACATTTCGTTCATGATTTATTGATAATTCACTTATATCCCATTTCATTTTATAGTAGAATTTTGCAACAGCGCATTTGAATTTTTTGGAATGAAATGGAGCACAAATTGGGAGCTTCTGGTAGGTTTTCTTGGCTCAAAATTTGTTGCTAAGATTTAGTTTAACAAAGAATTCTTTTCTTATACAGAAACTCTCAATTTGTGGTTTATTTCACTCCAAATAATTCGAATGCGCTGTTGCAAAATTCTATTAAGAACTGAAATGGTATATTTAGAAATTAATAAATTGTTTCCGAAGCTTTTGCTAGTTCCTGATCAAATTCTTGATAAAAGTATGTTTCAATTTTTAATTTAAGTTAACATTGTTACCTACGCCGATAAAATCTATACAGGTTGCTCAAAAACTGGCGCACCAACTCAGTGGTACGTTATTGAGAAGCAAGTGCAGATTACGGGAAAAATGTTGGAAAAATTCCTAAAATCATATTTTAAAAAATCTGGAGCTACAAACTTATTGTGTTA
Organism: Tribolium castaneum; assembly: GCF_031307605.1. Classification (NCBI taxonomy): domain Eukaryota; kingdom Metazoa; phylum Arthropoda; class Insecta; order Coleoptera; family Tenebrionidae; genus Tribolium; species Tribolium castaneum. The sequence continues at coordinate 11,317,098 of NC_087399.1, read as the reverse complement.
ACTTAGTTAACTTAGTTAACTAGTTTTCATTATTTTTTTATGTTTTTATGTTTTATACCAGGTAATCGTTCCGTAACAAAACGATGAATAATTATTTTTAAATTTACTATCAGATTTTAGCAGTTTTTTTAATTTAAAGAAATTAAAATTCATCCAAAAAATCACAATGTGTAGATGTGCCCTAGATGTGCCAACACTGGGAATTATTTCCTAGGAAACCGTTTCAAAAATAGTTTATTTTATTGTTGCACAAATTCTATTGCGATCATGACTGTTAGACAACGTTGTCACATATCATTTATCTAAAACTCGTTATTTATCAATAACTTTAATACAAAGAGTTTTTTTTTCTATTTTTACCTTTATATTTAACTAGTTCTCTGCCACACACCATTGAGTTGGTGCGCCAGTTTTTGTGCACGCTGTATATTAATTTGTGGCCTGCTATTTAACGACCAATAAATTGCAACATCAATTATTATTAAAAGCATGGTGTCTGAAAGCTTTTATTTTTTATGAAACATAAACGTACTTTTTGTAAATTTTTTAATAATAAAATTCTTTTGTTACGCATCAGAAACGAAAAAAGGCACTATTTACTCAACTAAGCTTGTGTGTGTTTGTGATACCTACCAACTTAAATTTATCATACAGTATGTACGGAACAAACAAAATCCTTACAAAATAATGAAAAACCATACTAAAAACTGAATTGTCTAATTTAAACAACAAATAAACTCATACGAGACACAATACCTAAGCGCTAATAAATTCTTGTTGAATATTCAAAAATCTTTTAACACGTGTTGCGCGTTAAATAATTCATCAGGAAGCGGATGCTAATACTTACTTGCACATAAATATAGTTGATAAATGACAAAGTGAGTTAAAATTGAATTTAATTTGGCTAAATGTAATCTTTAGATTGTAGTTCTCTGTTAAAAAAATATTTAATATTGGGTTCTTATTACTAGTTATTAAAGAAAATGTAAAAATCGTAGAAATATTTCAAAAAAGAAAAAACATCTTCGTTTCAGCAGAAACCTACGAGCCGATGACAAGGTTTGAGGATTTGATTCGTAAAGTTTACATTTAAAGTTAAATTTTTATTTACGAATATTATCTATCGAAACTGTGAATTGAAGTTGTTGTCTATTTCAGACAAATCTTAACTTTGTGGTGTCATTTAATTTATGTATTGTAAAGTGTAAAATTTTTATGCAAAAAATGCGAATTTTGTGTTTATTTTGTGAAATTTGATTCGGCGAGTTAAAATATTTCAACAGGGACCATTAAATGGCAGATTCTTCTGTTTTAGAAAACTCACAGAATGATATAAATTTTCCTTTACTTATCTAGTAATTCATTTTAAAAAATACGAGTTACCTACATAGTGAAATAACTCCAGAAGTCTATTCTTTAAAATATACGGTTTATCTTTTTTTGTTCCAAATCAAAATTTATTTTATTTTCGGAAGCGGCTTCAATCACGAGGCGTAGGCCGAGAGGCTGAAACATGGAGAAGTAATGCATTTTATCGTCGTGTACAATACAAAATTTTATTCCATATTCCATTATCTACATTGAAAATGTCAAAAAAATCTACAATTAAAAAACGCCAAAACAGGAAAACAACAATGGTTGAGAACCATGAAAATTTCATTCTACCATAAAGTAGTAGGTATTCATAGGATAAAATCCGATTTTACTGTTTACAATGCAAAAAAAAATGTCACTCTGAGTAAAGAAATTTTCAATTTTTTCAACAAAGCTATTTCCAAATTAAGTAATTTTTTTTGACTTTTATTAAATTTACTTATTGTTGACTTATAAATGTTATAAGCCCTTTTTAAACCACTGTTTGTAATAACCAAGTAATAATATTTCAATAAATTGTAAATTGTAGAAAAAAATTCGTTACCTCATCAAATTTGATTTGTTCCAAAAACTTCAGTTGATTATTATTATTGTTATTAAGATAGAAATATTGAATTTTCTCACTGAAGTTTTTAAATGTTGGGACGTAATTCCTGGGTGTTGTTTTAATGTTCTTGTTGGTGATGAAAATTCATGAGGCTTGTGAGCCGAAATGCCACTTCGAAAATCTGGAAATTTTTCAGTTTACAAACTTTTCATTTTTGATTTTTACTTTAGAGAAGAACCATTGTTAAAACTTTATAAAACTACAAAAATTTTGGAAATTGTACACTATTATATAATTACTAATAATTATGCCAAAAGGGTATTATTGTATCACTTTTAGATTTAATGTAAAAAAATGATTGATTCAATCATGTTAAAATTTTATTTTTATTACATTCATTCAAGATGTCTCGCCACATACTTGGATGTATAATTTTGTAATAAAATATTTTTTTTAAATCCCAATAAATATGTTAAATTTTCTATACAAATCCTACATCATTAAAAAGGTTATCAAAAATGCTATCTATACGTGTGAAAAAAATACATTGTGTTCCATTTGAAAAGAATGAGTTATTCAACATTTTGCATTTTAGCACACCCTGTACATTATCTGCGTGTTTCAACTAAAAGTCGACTATTTACTAAAACTGCAAGATAGTCTGAGTTTTTCTGCGGCAAATTTGTCGAAAAATATTCGTTGGCGACTTCGTAGTGATTTTTCAAAATTTAATCTTTTTTATAACGAAAAATTGTATAATTCCGCAACGACAAGAAATAGACCTATAGTAGTTTTTACAAAGTTACATTATTTTTTTGTGTAGAATCAAACTATGTAAAAATATACAGGATGCTCAAAAACTGGTGCACCAACTCAGTGGTATGTTATTGAGAAGCAAGTGCAGATTAGGGGAAAAATGTTGAAAAAAATACTAAAGTCATATTTTAAAAAATCTGGAGCTACAAACTTATTGTGTTAACTTCTTTAGTTTTCATTATTTTTTTGTTTTTATGTTTCATACCAGATAATCGTTCCGTAACAAAAAGATGAATGATTATTTTTAAATTTACTCTCAGACTTTAACAGTTTTTTAATTTAAAAAAATTAAAATTCATCCAAAAAATCACAATATGTAGATGTGCCAACACTGGGAATTATTTCCTAGGAAACCTTTTCAAAAATAATTTATTTTTATTCGGAAGTAAAATTACCGTTGGGGGCGCCACTGAGCTAGGTCGAAAACAGTAACCATAGATGGCGGGAAAATGTTTATTCGGAAATTTTGAGCGTTGTACAAATTTTGGGGCTTCACAATTATTACATTGCCTATGCGGAATGATTATTGCATCTTTGATGCAAGAAACTTATGTTGACAAATGAGAGATGACGAGGAAAACACGAATAACGAATGACTGTTTGGTTCACTTTCTTTATTGGAAAATTATTACAAAGACATTGAAAAACCTACCTTTTGGCATAATTTACGTTTAAATGTATCAGCAGTTGTTAATCTTTATTGTAGTTTTGTAGATTTACCGCAGCATTTCATGATTTTTTCAGTGGAAAATTCTAACCTAAAATTCATAACACTTCACTAATTTATTGGTTTCTTGAGCCAAACTTTGTGTTCGCTGTGATCCATTACTTATAATCTTTAATTAGACAACTGTTTGATAACACTTTGTAATCAAAATTTAAATATTTTTCACTTTTTATCCACTTTCAAGTTCCAACAATAAACACTTTATACCATAAAAAACTACAGAACCAAAGTCAACGCTAGTATTTACCACCACGTACTTTTAAAGTAATTCTTTCTATTGTAAGTAATTAACACTATACACGCAAAATTGTTGAACAATTCATTAAATGTCAGTTAAATGTGGCATTACGAAAATTTCTTTACTGTTTTCGACATAGTTCAAAAGTCATCACCAGAGGGCGTCTAGTTAATTTTATTTCCGAATTGTTGCTCAAATTCTATTGCGATCACGACTGTTAGACAACGTTGCCACATATCATTTATCTAAAATCCGTTATTTATCAATAACTTTAATACAAATTTTTTTTTACTATTTTTACCTTTATATGTAACCAGTTCTCTACCACACACCATTGAGTTGGTGCGCCAGTTTTTGAGCACTCTGTATAGGATGTTCCATTTCAAAAAATAAAACTTTGATTCACCACCCTAAGTATAACACCCTGTGTAAAATAAAAATATTTTTAGTATGTGTATTTCAAATTGATCTATCAAATAATGAAAACGACGTGGCAATATTTTGAATAACAAAAAAGTTGTAGATCGATTAAAAACCTCTGGGTCAGCTTGTATTTTAACCAAAGATTAAGGATTAAAAATAAACTGACCCATAGTTTTATTAGTTTTTTTTTCTAAAAACGTTTTGTTATGGGACACTATCTGTATCAATTCCAGGAACATGTAAAATAACTATCACTTGTGGAAGAAAAAATGTCCCACATTGTTAAAAAATCAAAATAACTAGAAAACTATTAAACATAGGTATAGGGAATGGTAATACGAATCAATGTAGAAATAAATTCTCTTTCCTCTAGTAAAAAAATGAGGCATTTCATTTGTGAAAATTAAGTTATGGGTACTTGAATTTAACCGTCAAAATTTGGGGTATATCCCTTTTTTTTTGAAATTTGAAAACGCTAAATGTCCAAAAATTTAGTTTCAACTTATTTAACAAATGATAAACTTAACAATTTTATAGGGCTGGGTGTAAATTTAAAGAAAAGAAGATATTAACTGAAAAAACTTAGCTAAGACACGCTACAATGTAAAATATGAATTATGAGATAATCTCGTAAAGCTGGCTGCCTAATGAATATTAAGCTAATTACCATGTACCTAAATGTAAAATCTGCAATAAATCGCCTCAGATACTAATTAAGATAAGACAAAATTAGGTGTTAACACGACAGCTTTACAACCTCTATTAAGCTCAAAAATGACTTATTTCTTCCGGTGCGAAGTAACTTCCGATAATTACGTTGTAATTAACGAATCTAATCATTTTAAGCGATGACGCTGTTTGCAACAATTAGGAATATTTCAAGCCAGCATCCTTGACACCGAGATAATCCAATTTTGATTTAGGCTCGCAAAATCTCAAAATAAACAAAAACAAATTCGAGAAAAATACATTTCACGACCTAGACCCCTTTCACCGCACATCAAACATTTCCCTACCACATATCCAACTCCATGGTCAGTTCAGATGGTCAAGTCGCGATGGTCATGGTACCATCGATTGCGCGATTCGGGCCGAGATCGTGCGCGGGATCAGTCAGTTCGCACCAAAAGCTGGTTCAAAAGCGCGTAACACTCACTTTTTTTCACCAAAATTTCAGTGAACAGTGATTTAGTGACTGGAAATAGCAGGTAATTGCGTGTTTTATTGAGCGAATTGAGCGCTTTCACCCACGACGCAGTTGCAACAATTTAATAATCAGCGCGATTTTTCCATCCGTTTATTTGCCAATTTAACGAAGAAGTAGTGGCAAAGGCCTTGGCGCATCTAAACTTTAAAATTTGTTGGTTTATCGAAATTACCAAGTGCGTCTCAATTGGTATTTAGGTGGCATTTATTTCGCTGAAAATAGTCCGGATATTGGGTCAAGTCGAGGTGCGGCGTTCTTCCATCACTTCCGATTGAGTCGTAAAATCTTGGTGATTTGGGTCAAGTTCGTCGATCGATCGAAATATGGATTTGTTGAATCATCTTGGATCGGTGCCAGGCCTGGATTCGACCAGCGTTATTTTTGTCCAATTTCGTCGGGATTATGACCTAGACCGTTTTCTTACCTTTATTGCAGACATAAATGCGAGATGACGTCAACTTTTAACAAGGAGATCTGCTTCCTCCACATGGATTTTTCTCGGATTATTGACCTTGGTTTTTTTGAGTTTTTCGAGCGAAAAGTGACGATTTAAATATAACGTGTTATAAATTATGCGGAGGATGTCGCAAGTTGTGTTCTGTTTTTCGTTTCAAGTGGGTTAAGTAGCGCTATTTTTAATTTTGATTGAATTCGGTTTTGTGTTTTGCTAATGAAGCTGGGAAAATAGGGCGAGATTGGTTCTTATTACGAGAACTATCGTTCTGTGTTATGCCGCAATGTGTTTGCTTTCCTACCTACTACTACGTACTAACATTACTTATGTTTGATTTTATCTGTATACGGTTTAATGGGACTGTACTTTTGTAGCTAGTAAACATATTAACAAAAATTAAAATCTGAACTTGAAAATACTATTTCTGATCCTGTTTATTTACTTACCCACAGGCGTCGGAATTTTTTGAGTATTTATTTAAGTTTAACGTCGTGAAATATGGCACTTGAGGATAAAAATCTGTTTAGATACAAATGAAAAATAATAAAATTATGTAAAAGTTTATTAAGAGCTGGTTTACAGACCATTTTAATTTCAATTAAATTTACCCTAGTAAGACAGTTTTACTGAGTTATCTTTCGGTTATATAACGTTATATAACCGCAACACACAAATCTAACCATTGGTTATTTTAGACTCAGTTTATATAACGATTATCTAACCATGGTTATTTTTAGCGTCTATAACCATGATTATATTACGATTAGATAACCGTTATGTTTCCTTAAGCAATATGGCCCAAGCTAGATTTAGGTTATATATCAGTGTTCTAACCGTGGTTATGTCTAGCGTATACAGCAACGGTTATATAACTGCTGTATATCTAATGCAATATAGCGTATGCTAGAAGCATGGTTATGTTACAGTTATATTTAATATTCGCCGGCATTTTATAATAATAATTACAAAACAAAATAAGTGATCTAAGAAATTTTTGGTTATATGGCAAAAAATTATCTAGTTTGTTGGTCGTAAAATGCATTCAACAATGATTTTTGCTTTTTCTTTACTTCTACGTGTTGCAAGCACGTGAATCGTCATCTATATTTATTGTTTATCATGTAGGTAGAGTACAATTTGAATTTATACTTAATTGAAAGCTGAAAAACCTTGCCTAAACGTATTTTAGTTTTGACCACAAAAAATGAATTTGTCAAATCCAAAGCAGATTATTCTAAGAATGAATGTTTTCTCACTTTCTACCTGCCGACCCTTTAATCCTACAATGTTACGCTGGGTTCAGAGAATTTGTCCAAAGCTGAGAAAACAATGAAGAAAACAGTGAACAATACGTTTTTGAAAATAGTAATACTTTAGTTCCTGATAACTGTAATTTGTTAACAGTTTGACAAACTCTTGTTCTTTGGAGAAAAAATATAATACTGACTACGTTAGAAGTTTTACCGTAAGATGGCATTTCATCTTTCCTATTTTTCCTACAGCATCTTCGGTCTTTTAACATAAGTAATTCTATATTAGTTCTGATTATCGAGCATCGTCTTGCAGAAATCATTCCTAAAATTTCTAATGGAATTCTTTAACAAGGAATCAACAAAACACTGAACAATATTTATTGTGGACTCCAAAAAGGCTGGATAGAAGTACCAATTTATTTATCCTAAATATTTAAAATTTTAATTTGTATTAAAATCTACTATTAGTTTTTTTTAAATAAACTTTAGGCAAAAGTTATATAAGAGCAGTATAATAGTAGATCACTAAGCATAACCGAAATATAAGCAAAATGTAAAGGAAATGATATAACCGAAATATAACCACGCGTAGATAAAGGTTAGATAAAGACACATATCCACAATATAACCGATATATGAGGAGTTATATAACCGCAACATAACCGCGCGTAGATAACGGTTAGAGAAAGTGGTTAACAAACAGTTAGCTTATAAAGGCGTCACATTTGGGAATTGGCGGTTATATTGGAAGGTTTCATCTCGTTTATATAATTGTGCTACTAGGGACTTAATCGCGATTAACCTGACACTTGTCAATGCATTTTAAATGGCAACTTAATTCGAATTAGTTTAATTTTGAATTATATCTTAATTTCGCTTTCTGCAAACGGGCTCTTAGGACCGGTTCATAGAAGCGTCATTACTTTAATCTGCAATCAAATGCGTGATTTACTGGCCACGTGACCAAACTGAACAAATTTGATTGGTCCATTTGCGTTGTTAACTTTTATCAACGAAATAAATTTTAACAAAGCTGTTGAAGCGTCAACTTTTGTTAAAGTAGCTTTGAATAAAGTTGGTAGAACTTTATGATTTTAAAATGATTTTAATAATTACATTATTTAAAGGACTAGGCACACTTCTTATGGGAATTTAAGGACCACTCAAATTGAATAATTTTTATATCAATCGATGCATTTCAAAAAGCTGATCAAATCATATCATTGCGCCAAACGTGTAGCTTGATTAGGAACGCCAGAAATCGCGATTGAATTTAAATTATTCCTATTGTTGGAGGTATTAACTTCTGTCCGCTTAAATCCCTATTTTCATAAAAGTGTCTGTTCCCTATACCTGACCCCCAATCCAGTAATTGTAGTAATACCGCAGTGTTGTAAATCTCGAAGATTTACAAGCTCTTTGTACTCACCCAAAAGCCGCCCCAATGCTTTTCTTATGGGACAAATCTTCACTTTGATTGCAATTTCCCGGGTTCCTAATTAAGCTACACGTTTGGCGCAATGATATGATTTGTTCAGTTTTTTATGACGCATCGATTGATATAAAAATTACTCAATTTGAGTGGTCCTTAAATTCCCATAAGAAGTGTGCCTAGTCCTTTGACAACTTTATCTTATCATGCAAATAATTTGAACTTGAAATGAGTAATTAAAAGCACAAGTCCCAGTCCAAAAAGGTACTTATTTAATAAAAGTAATTGTCTTTGTAACATGCTATAACCAATTTAACAGCAAAAGTTTTCAAACATCTCGAACGTTAGAACAAAATTAAATAAAAATAAAAATATTTTCAAATTAAAGAAAACTTTTATAAGCGAAAGAACGAATTAAAATTTTTGGAAGAGGAAAACTGAATAATGAAACAAAAGGAACTTCAACAGTGGAAAAAAACATCTGCAACTCTTCAGGGTGACGCGTGGATGTGTAATCGGTCTATAATTTTTTTGGTGATTGAAATATTGCTATGTTGTTTTTATTACACGATAGATTAACTTAAAGTCTACAAACTAAACATATTTTTATTATGCACACCCAGGGTGTTGTATACAGGATGGTGAACAAAAGTTATATTTTTTTAAATGAAACAACCCTATAAATTTTTGCATATTTGGAATCTACGCAAAAAAATAATGTAACTTTATATAAACTATAATGTTGTAATTATTCAACTTTTCGATACAAAAAGGACCAATTTTTGGAAAATCACTGCAAAGTCGCCGATGAAATATGGACTGTTATTATTATTTTAAAAGATGTAAAACAAATATTGAATCATTTAATTTTTAAAAAAACAAACCATGTATTGAAGTGATAACTGTATTATTAATTTTGGTTGCATCTTAGGACATGTCAAAACTAACCCATAAATAATTCATTTGTATGAGATTTTTTTGACAAAGACTGTGATTTAAGGATAATTACAATATTTCAAAACGTTCTTTTATTTAAAGCAAAAATGTTGTTAGCTCAAAATTTTGGAGACATAAAATACTAAGAGGCAACTAGATTTTTTGAAGCACCTAAAAATGTGGTACTTTGAGTAAAATTACTAGCTTCAGTTAATACTATATTCAACAGCGTGAATATGTCGCAGCCACTGGGCGAAATCTGACATTTCATAAAATGTCTAGACTTTTCATGAAACGCTGTAGACATTTCATGAAATGTCTGATTTCGCTGCGACATAAAATATGTCAAATAGCGCATACGCTCTCTGGTACGTTATAGAAAACGTTTCCAGAAATCTCCAAAAAAATGTAACAAAAAAATCTGTCGTCATTCTTTACCATAATTTATGGAATTTTTTAGATATGCTGCCAGATCAATTTTCTAGCTTACTGGATATAAAAATTACAACCTTTAAAAGCCACTGTTGGTGATTACTATTAAGAAAATTCAGTTCTGTTGCCGTGGAACAGTAGAAGAACTTGGTCTCATTTTTGGATCCAGTACCGACTAGAAATATTTTAAAAAATTAAGGACAGAAAACCTTAACTTTACTTCTTAATACTTCTAAGAATAATTGGGAGGAATTTTTTAAATTATTTCTCTAGGGTTTGTTGGAACGTGTGCTATAGCGTACTGAAGAGCTTATGCACTAATTTGTATACATCCTGTATGTATGAAATAATGTCAATATAAAAAATATAAAATATTATGATTAAGGCGATGATAGTTGTATGTTGCTTTATATTTTTTTAACAGAAATAAGAAAGATAACGCATTTGGTGTAATTTTTAAGGAGAATTATAATATGAAATTATTCTAAAAAAAAACATCAATTTTCAGCATCTGTTCTAATCGTATATACAAAATTGCAGTTAGTTATAGTTGTAAGAAGTGCATTCCATCCAAATTTAAATTACAAATAAGAGTCAGACCAAACCTGACAGTTTAATTTTCCATATTTTAATACATAATGGAAGACTACAGTGGAAAAATAAGGATTGTTACCTTATCAAGAATTTGAACATAACATTATCTGGTAAGAAAAACTTTGTATTGATTGTTGTGCCCAATCAAGGTAAAACGAAACAATTCTTTATTATTAGTAGGTAAGATAAGTATATTTCTCGTTTTTTAAGCTTCCTAAAAAAAAGTACATACATATGTATAACAAATATTTAAAGGTTGGCAGTGGGATTTGGTACAGAAATGCTTAGATATAAAGGTAAAATAGTAAAAAACTGTATTAAAGTTATTGATGAATAATAAATATATTTTAAATAAATGATATGTGGCAGCGTTGTCTAACAATCGTGATCAACAATAAAAATGAATTATTCTTAAAACGGCTTCCTTGGAAATCTACAAATTTTGATTTTTTGATTAATTTTAATTTTTTAAATTCAAAAAACTGTTAAGGACTGATGATAAAGTAAAAAAATATTAATTCATGATTGTGTTTGGGAACGATTCTTTAGTGTGAAACTTAAACACATTATACATGTAAAATAAAATAAAGTAACAAAATTAGTTGTAGCTATAGATTTTTTAAAATATCATTACACTTGCTGCTTTTCAACAACATTCCACTGAGTTGGTGGGGCATTTTTTGAACAATATGTATACAAAGAACTGCAAAAAACATATTAAAGCAATAAAAGAATTAAAAGACTAGCTTGCCGTCTTTATTATCATGAATTATTTTTTAAAGTTTTGTCTTTTTTGAATGTTATTAGAAAAGTTTTTTTGTTGTTATATTTTTGATAGTTACGAGGGTTCTTATTGTAGGTATTTGTGTCAATAATTTGAATTATAAATAATAATGTTTTTCATTTTGTTCTAATTTAATTCAAAGAGTGCAACTTTCAAAAAAGTTATACGTAATACTGATTCTACAAAAAATTTCTTTTGGCCAGAAATTTTACTTCAATGCGTAATAATATTTTAAGTTTTTAAATTTTAAAACCTACCTAAACTTAAATCTGGTACTAAACATACATAAAATACGATTATTTAAGCTAATTTAATTAAATATTTCAACAGTCGAAGGTGAAGTAACTTCCTACAATTACTTGTAACTTTTTATGGGTGGATTGCTACTGAAAAATATTTTTGGGATTTATTTAAAAAAATATTGAAGCTATAGAAAATGAGACAACATTTCAGCAAAATAAACATTTTTTTAATATTGGATAAACGTATTACTAAAAAATGTTACTATGAATAGGAATGTCATGTTTTTTATTGCATTTATCACGACGTTTGTCAATTCTCAATTATAACATTAACTTAGAATGGAGTAGAAAGTTTATAAATAACAATTAAACAAACAAAAAAACACATAAAGTAAAAACTATATCATTTTAAAGTAGAAAACTTGACAAAGGTATACTCTGTTTGAAATCTTTTAACATAAACTGTAAATTTCATAACCGTGTTCCTCTTTTTAATTGTTTATTTGGTCTCTCGAACTAATATTATTTTTTTACATAAAATCTTAGGTTTAGCAAAAATAATTATTCTAACAGAAAGTAACTTTTTAATTTAATTTCTAATTTTTGACTTTAACTTATAATTTAGATATAGCCGGTTTAGCATTGTTACAACTTATTCGTATTACGTTTTGCCCCGGTCTCCCCTACCTAGATATAATTTAAACCTCTTTTGTTTTTGGTTCTTGTTCAAAAGTTATTAAATAATTACAGTAATTAAAAAATAGTGAAGAAATTGAGGGAACGGTTCAGACGATGTAAACATAAACTTTGGACTTAATTTTTTTTAATTGCTAGAAAGGTTTTTCTCAATGAAACACAATTAATTAACAGTAAAATTTGTCAGTCATTAATTGTTAACAGAGTTCATTTTACGATTTGAACACTGTATTGTAGAATATTTTACACAAAATAATATTCACTCACAAGACATTGTGGCGTTACACTAGACAATGTAATTATTATTATTATTAGCCCAACATTGTTCAGTAAATTTCAACGCCCCTTTTATCGCACAAACAAACACAACCGACCCGAATTAACTTCATTAAAGTACGGTCCTCCAATAAGCCGGTTTGTAACCAACTTTTTTTGTTCCAGAATTGAAAAATGAAACCTTTGAAGACATTCCTAGGATTTGCGAGTCTCCGAACGGGAACTCTCGTGGCTGGAGTGGCCGGAATTGTGAGTTACATTTTTATTAAAACAAGAGAACACAATTCTTTGTTCCAGATTGTGGCAATAATTGGGATCATTGTAATTTACACAGTCCAAGTAGAATTCAAAACGATAGTTTTGGATTGGCTTCCACAGGATGTTGGTGCGTCATTAATTAATTTAATTAACAATTTTTTACACATTTTTAATTCCAGTTCGTATCGTAATTGTGATTAATTTCGCGATGGCTATTCTTATTTCAATACTTTTAATCGCAGGGACTTTAAAGGTAAAGTGGAGCATTATTATTTATTATTATTCTTATTGATTTTTTTGCAGAGAAACGCATTCTTGATGATGCCTTGGGTAATTCTAGCCATTATGTTGGCAATAGGTATATTAGTTTCGGTGATTTACACCGCCGTTCAATTTTATATTAATGGGAAATCAACAGAGGGTACATTATGGATTGTTTTGGGCATCATTGCAGTTAGTAAGTATTTGAAAAATTATAGTTTCGTTTTTCTTATTTTCCTGTTTCAGTTATTTACGTCTACATGTGGCTTGTGGTCTTCAGTTACTTCACTTTTATTCGGGAAGAAACCAAACGTGGGGCTTATATTAAAGATCCGTTCCGACGGCACTATTAGGAAAAACTGTGTGTTTTTATTCAACCAAAGACAGAGAATTGTTTGACGGAGTTAATTTTAGTTAAAACTAGTCTAAAAAAATGTGAAATGTGTAACACGATTTGTTGTTGATGATATTATTGCAAGATATTAATTTTTTATGACGTAGGTTTTAGTCTATTTATTATTGTTGAAATAATCTGCTAATCCACTTTAATAAATGTTTATTTTGCTATTTCTTTCCATCTAACACATGCATTTTACAGAATATGGAAATTACGCAAACTTTGATGGAATGCCGCAAATATTTATCCACTTTGCGTGTCGCAAAGTTTAATGTTTGAGCACTTATTTTAAATATTTTTATTAGATTAGTTGCATCACACTCTCCGTAGGCACGGAAGTAAATATTTTAAGTAAAAATTAATTAAAATGAGTTATAAAAACAGGATATACATATTCTGGAAGAAACGTACGTAAATATTTGCAAATGTTTAGGCAATTTTTTTGGCATGCAATCAGTGTTTTAAGTTTTTTCTGTAATATCGTCTAAGAGGAAGAAATCATTAATCAATGTCGGTCTGTTAACAAAATTCTACGTTTAAAAAAGGCACAGATAACATAATTTTCCAACAAATTTGGGATTTTCGATTAATGATTTTTAGTGTCATTTTAAGAGTTTTTTTACAAACTGATTTATTTTAGAGTTTAAATGAGTTCAAAAATTGAGCAAAATAAACCAAAGTCAAGTCAATTTTTAGTTAATTTAAGGATTTTCACGGTGTTTTTTCACGAAAAAAAGTGCTAAAATATTAAATAAACATCTGAAAATAGACAAATAACATTATTTTTAACACGATTTAACAACCTTTTGGATTGTTTTGCCAAAATTACACAAAAAACATTAGTATCTAGTATCTAATTTTGATCAAGTTTGCTGATTTTTAAGTTTCTTCTGACAGAATTTAAGAAAATATGTAGTTTTTAAGTCGAAACTTTACTGAATCAAACAAAGCAGACTATAATAACGACTATAATTTGGAAGATATCATTCTTATCAATCTATTTTAGTAAAATTACGCAAAAAAGATGTTTGTAGTTTGAAAATGAGCCTAAACTCCGGGGGTTCCTCCTAAACTTAGGAGATGAAACAAGATATAAAATTACAGGAGTTTCTAATCCCAAAAAATTAGTACGACACACTAAAAATGATGGCGCAATAATGCAACAGTCTTATGGGGTTGTACCTCAAATATTTGCCAAGAGAAACTTAATTGTGTTTCAGTGTTGCAAATTACTAACAAAAATCTGTTAGTACCGGGAAAATACTGACAATTTTAGAGCAAAAAAGTAATAAGAATTACGCAAAGTGAGTTAAGTGAGCTAATATTAATCGTTTTCGAAATTTTGGCAAGTAAAAAACCAAATAATTTTTAGATATCGACATTGGGAAACCATTTCATTGTTGTCAAACATTTATTCCAAAGGAGATAACTATTTGTTTTATATAATTGAAACAGGGTATACAATCAAATCGTACTTCGTGCTCTCCACCAGAGGGCGCTTATCGCTTCGTTTTGTTGACGCTAAAAAGTGAGGTTATTGTTTTCCTCCCAATTTTTGTTTAAAACACCAAAAATGGTTGTTGAGAAACGTCGAGCCGAAGATTCATCATCTCTAGTCCCCGTAAGCAAAAAATCGAAAAATGAAGTGGCCACATCGAACAAAAACAAATCGGTCTTACAAGCGGTTAGTAACACTTAACCTCAAAAACCCTCCTCAAATCATGTATTTCAGGCCCCTGCGAGAACTTCCAATCTATTTGCCCCCATTATGTTACTGGAGGGCCACGAGGGTGAGATTTTCACAGTGGAATTCCACCCTGAGGGTCAATATGTAGCTTCATCAGGTTTCGACCGTAGAATTTGTAAGTTGTTTTTTTTGCAATGAGGTTCAGCCAAATAGGTCTTCATATCAAAATTTTGGAGGATTTACTTGAATATCTAATATAGTAATTTGAAGTACATAGAGGGTGTCTTAAAATTAACGCCCGTGCGTTGGGAATTTGATTCAGGGGGTTAACATAATTCGAAAGTTAAGAGTAAAAAATTTTCAATTGTTATTGATAAAAATGTAAATAATAAGCTTAAAGCTGTTTTTCCAATTGTTTGTGCAACATAATTCATCAGTTGATGTTAGCAGGGCTGAGCCATGCCAATTGGCCGCCTGTGTGCAGGTTCCAATAGTAGTTAAAAATTACCAAGTTAAATAAATGGAAGCAAATGTTCATTTTTAAAATATTCTGAACTAGTTTATTTATTCAAAAATAAAACTATTTGTAACAAGAATATTTTTAAATTTTGTACAGGTACATTAGCTGTTAAAAATAATTTGATAACTACAGTTCATTCTTTTTTATAATTAACTGTCAGTGTCAAAATTTTGATAAAGACCAGACTGTATCACACCAAAATCTCATGTCTAATCACTTTCGAAACTAGCTGTATTCTGTATTTGACATTTTACACACCAGATTTGACATTCGGGACAATTTTTGCAGCCAATGAAATTTGAATTCGTTAGTCTTTAGAATTTGTTAGCCTTTTAAAAAAATGTGTTGTGCGTGTTGTAACTTAAAGACCATTAAATTAAATTTGCCAGGTAAAAATTAGTACCATCTTAGTAAAAATTACTATTTATGGTAATACTAACCTGACGGCTCTTTGACAGTTGATTATAAAAAAAATCGACTATATGTATACACGAATTGTTATTGCTTTGTTTTATCAGGGGTGCATGTTTTTTATTTTTGTTTTTTAACTAATATGAAAACAACCTAAAAACAAAAAAATAAGGAAAAACAAACAATCGTTCTTATAAAATAAAGCCAAAACAGAAAAATAAAGCCCTTGTGTAAAATTATTCATAACTTTTTTACCTCTTTCATTTTTTTATTCTTTTTGTTTTTTGATTTTTTGCTCCATTTGTTTGAATTTTATTATACAGCGTGCTCAAAAACTGGCGCACCAACTCATTGGTGTGTGGTAGAGAACTGGTTACATATAAAGGTAAAAATAGTAAAAAATTCTTTGTATTAAAGTTATTGATAAATAACGGATTTTGGATAAATGATATGTGGCAACGTTGTCTAACAGTCATGATCGCAACAGAAGTTGAGCAAGAATAAAAATAAATTATTTTTGAAACGGTTTCCTAGGAAATAATTGCCAGTGTTGGCACATTTACACATTGCGATTTTTTGGATGAATTTTAATTTTTTTAAATTAAAAAAACTGCTAAAATCTGATAGTAAATTTGAAAATAATTATTCATCGTTTTGTTACGGAACGATTACTTGGTATGAAACATAAATACATAAAAAAAATAATGAAAACTAAAGAAGTTAACACAATAAGTTTGTAGCTCCAGATTTTTCAAAATATGACTTTAGGAATTTTTTAAACATTTTTCCCGTAATCTGCACTTGCTTCTCAATAATGTACCACTGAGTTGGTGCGCCAGTTTTTGAGCACCCTATATTTATCAGAAATATGAAGGAGTGTAGTACTAAAATAGTAAACAAAAAAGTTGGTGGCTATTTAAAATGTTATTTTAACATGTCTTTTCTCAATAACTGGATGTCAAAGACTAGCGTTTCTAAAAATAAAATTGATTTGTGTATTGAAAAAAATAAGCCATAACTAAGATATAAATTTTATGTGTTATATTAAGTTTACTCTGTAGAATAATTGGACAGAAAATTTTATGGTTTCATTCTAGAATTTTTTAATTTTCTAGTCCGTATAAATGACTACTATTTAGTCATTTGCTAAGTAAAATGTTGACATTGCGTGGTAAAATAATCTAAATGCTGAGTGGTAATTATTTATCTATTTTTAGCGATATTTGGCCAACCAGTTTTGCAAGTTATTTGTGCGTTAGGTATTTTACAGGGTTCAATTTTTGTATTAAAGCCCTCAACTTCGTTTCGAGCTTCAATATTAAAACTTCACGCTGTAAAATTTTACCTACTACAGGTAAATTGTAAATAACTATTACTAGAAAGGCTATCATTCCCTAAATTTATGCGTGTAAGTTAAGACTCACCCTATATACGTCTGAACTTATATTCATTTAGGGATCTTCTCCAAAAAGGTTTCTAACTTTATTCAGAAGGAACATATGAGGATGTAAATAAAGAAAATTATCAATTATAGTTTTTCGAAAAATTTTATTTTTTTATAATAAAGGCAATACCAAATTCAAAAACGTCTTCCGCATTCAATTCAACAGAAAATTTTATGATTTTATTCTGTTTTTTTAAGTTGTACAATCATTTCTTTACTTCTAATCACTCTAACTCTGTTCATTTTCATAATGAAATTAAAAGAATCCAAACTATATTTTTATTTAAAATTTTATTTATTCCATCGTCAAGGATAAATGAAATTTTATCACTTAGAGAAATAATATTGTTCACAACTATTGTTGTTTTTGTTGAGTTTTTGACGTTTATAACTGTCAATCAAAATAGCTCAGTAACTCAATCGAAATAATGGAGGATGGAATAAAATTTTGTATTGCACACGATAAAATTCACTATTATCTTCTCAAGATCTCAAAGTAAAATTAAATTTTATTGTCTTGTATATCAATTGATTAGTTTTAAAGATCTACATATTTTTCTTAGCTCTTACCTATTTTGAAGAATTTGGAAAAAACATCTTTTAAGTATTGAAAAAAAAAAGAGTCGTTTTTACATACTTTACGGCAATCTTCATCAAAAAATTTGGTTTAAAGGCCTATTTGTCTAGACTAAATATGTTGGTTTAAAACATGTGCGATTTCAGTCGTTTGGAGCGTTTACGGTGAGTGTGAAAATTTATCGGTAATGAGTGGCCACACGGGTGCTGTCATGGAGCTCCACTTCACGACAGATGGCACTAACATTTTCACAGCCAGCACTGATCACACGCTTGGCCTTTGGGATTTACCAACAAGTCAAAGAATTAAAAAATACAAAGGTCACACTACTTTTGTTAATTCGGTCCAAGGTGCGAGACGAGGCCCTCAAATGTTGGTCTCAGGCAGCGATGACACCACGATTAAATTATGGGATATTCGCAAAAAACAATCCGTCACAACTTTCAACTCAAATTATCAAGTCACTGCTGTTGAATTTAACGACACAGCTGAACAGATTTTCAGCGGAGGGATTGATAATGATATAAAAGTGTGGGATATTCGCAACCATGAAATTATTTATACACTTAAGGGGCACACGGATACGGTGACAGGGTTGGCTTTGAGCCCAGACGGTTCGTATTTATTATCAAATTCGATGGATAATAGTCTGAGGATATGGGACGTAAGGCCATATGCGCCCCAAGAAAGGTGTGTTAAGGTTTTTACGGGACATCAGCATAATTTCGAGAAGAATCTTCTGCGGTGTGCTTGGTCCAAAGATGGGTCTAAGGTTAGTTCAGGATCAGCTGATAGGTTTCTCTACATTTGGGATACCACCTCTCGGAGGATTATTTATAAGTTGCCTGGGCATAACGGTAGTGTTAACGATGTTGATTTCCATCCAAATGAGCCAATTGTGGTCTCGGGTGCAAGTGACAAGCAGATTTATTTAGGTGAGATAGATTAAAAAAATGTGAAATTTTATAATAAAAGTATTAATGAAATTATTATTTTCTTTAAAATCAGCATTACCCTCCAATTTTACTCCCAACTTTAATCAAAAAATAAAAGTGTAAGGTGGGCCCCACGTTGGGCGCCACTCAGTAATGTGGACCCCACGTTGGGCGTCACTTTATATTCTTTATCGTTACAAAAAGTATTTTGGCATATTTTATTTCTGAAGAACGGCCACATTTTCATAGTCTTTAAAATGTACTCATTATTTTTTACCGAAGTAAGTAATAGTTTAAGCAAAAAACGCTAAACATTTGTCGTCAAACATTTATATAATAGAAAATTACTCGAAATATGTTGAAATTTTCATCGAGAAACGCACTTTTTTTACACAAACCAACCGAAAAAAGTCGTATTACTTGTACCTATTTTTTTCGCGGGTTAGAAATCTTATTATTTTTATCGCAAAATAAAAAATACAGTTGACACTAATAAAAAATTATAATTATTATAATAATGCCATTTTATTCCTAATTCCAATTTGATAAGCAATACGAGTAGTAATCAAAATTATTTATAATGAATTGTTTGCCTTAATTCCTTAACGTTACACGTATTTTAATTCCATTAGTTGATTTTAAAATAGTTTCTCCTACCAGTTCCAGCTCATGTTGTGGCGTCGTTGGCAATAATTTGTATTGTCTGAGTACTTTGGAGACTGTACTTTTCATTTCCAGCATTGCAAATTTTTGGCCTTTAATCATAGCATTAGTAATTACTTTTTAATTAGTTTTTCTAAGTGATACCAATGCAGTTTCTTGGTCCAGCACTGAAGGGTATATAAGCGTAGGGCGTTTTATTATCCATATTGTGGAATCTGTCAGGATCAAACTTTTCCGGATTTGGAAAATATTTCTCGTTTCGATGTATCCCAAACGCAAAAATTAACAAAATGTCTCCTTTTGGTAATAGCTTGCCATCTAGAATAGCATCAGAAACATTATTATATCAAATTAAATGAATTAAACTACCATATTCAACATTTTCGGTGATTTCTCTGCCGTAAAATGGAACGGATGGGTATAAACGTAAAGCCTCCTTTATGACTTGCTCCAGATATTTCATATTTTGCAAATCCGTATATGAAGCAGTCACATTTTGAATGTTACCAAAAATTGCTTGCTGTTCCTCAAACGCTTTTTGCTGAAAAAATTATAATTCTTACATTTACTTTTTAACAATTGATAAGTAAGTACCTGACTTTCTAAATTGTTAGCCAAACAAAATAAAGTAAAGCTGACTGCAGAAGCTGTGGTGTCATGACCCTGAAAAATGAAACATCTTTGTCTTGTAGATAACACAAATGTTAATAACATTTATCGCTTGACCCAATATTTAATGTTTATTTATAGGAGCGCTGAACTATTAATACTAGTCATATAATTTGTGACATAAAAGTACAAGCAAAATCTTAAACCTTTGTTCCGTAAAAATGAGAGCTTTTTTTTCTTTTCATATTATTAACCAAAAAATCTCATTGGGAACACTAAAAATTACAAAAGAGTATAGGTGTCAAAGCAATATTCCGCAAATAATCAATTTTCAAATGCCGATTACGACGAAATCAAAAGATAAGTTAAAAAGTCCAATTCCAATGTAATCGGAATCAGCAATCAGCTTGTGAGAATTTATAAAAAAAACGTGATATAGTATCTGACTAAATCGTTTTTGTCTCAGTGTTTTTAGTTTTCTGGTTATGATTTTTTTTGTGCAAACTAAATATGCCTATGTAATCGGAACAGTTAACTCGAAGCGACTTTGAGTTTTGACTATTCGATGAGTAATTTATTATTTAATTTAAAACGGATTTCAATGTTTTTTCGTTTTGTTTATAATTTCCTAGAAAAACGTCAGTAATCCAATAATTAGAAAAATTAATTCTCAAAGGCCGATTACGGCGGAACTATTAAAACTAGCGCTAAAGGAGTGGCGCCGTTGAAGTCACTGTAAAAACTCTATTAAATAGCAAGGGTTTTAAGGCGATATCTTGAAAAAATTCAATTTTCCAAAACCTAACTTTTTTTATTAATCTATTATTTTGTTAATCGCGAACTGATTAACTAAACTGTTTTGACCTAGGATTTTAAGTTGTCGAACGAATCCGGGTTTTAATTATGCAAGAGGTAATAATTTAAAGCGCATTCCGATGTTTTTTGATTTTAGGTCTGTCTTATAGTTTCCGAAAAAAATGTCGAAAACCGTTTGCATTTTTGTTATATCCCGATTACGGCGAGATTATTAAAACCGGCACAAAAGGTTCAATGTCATTGAGACCGTTACATAGAAAAAAATATGGGTTAAGTTCCAAGATATCTCATAAAAAAGTTATGTCTTTTCAGCCGATTACGACGAAACTAGAATTATTTTAACTTTGGCAATCCCTTCAAAACTATTTAGCAAAATGGAAATATTTTTAACTACACGCACCAGTGCTAAATTTTTCGGGGAATTGATTGAGTTTTTACCTAGGATTTTTAGTTTTCGAATTATGATTTTTTCCAGTGAACGAATAAAAATGCCTTTGCACCCGGAACTATAACTCGTTGCGAATCCGGGGTTTGACTAATCAATAGATAATACTTGAAAGTTCATTCCGACGTTTTTTATGTACCAAAAAAAAATCGCCAAAATAGATTTGAAATTTGCAATCATACCGATTACGGCGAAATTTTTAGAGTAAGTGTAAAAGATCCGATGGCTTTCAAACCGTTACAAAAAATTCTATGAAATGGTTTAGGTTCAAAGCAATATCTCATTAAAAAGTAAATTTTCTGAAGTCGATTACGGTGAAACTGGAAGATTTTTCAGAATTATTGAGCAAAATTTAGATATAACTACCCCTACGTAAAACGTTCTGGAGAATCGATTGACATCGTAAAAACTGAAAATCGTTGTAGTTTTGAAGTTAGCAACGGAAATACGTTTCGTCTATTTTTTTTATTTTTTTTTTAATTTCCTTAAAAACTACTTGATTATTTTTGACCATTGATTTATTTCGTTGGTTTTTGCCGTTTTGTCTTTAATCTGTGCAATTTTGGTAATTTTAACTTTTCCATCGCCGATTACAGCGGAATTATTAATAGAACACAAATTTTTAACTTTGATTTTTTCGTTTTTAAGATGTTTTTAATGTTCCATTCTTCTCAATTTTGATACTCACTTCAAACATGAAAGTGTCCACTTCTTCTCTTATCTCTTCCTGTGTCAACAACCGGTTATCGATTTTCGTTTCTAATAACAAATCTAAAAATGGTTTTTTCTTTTTCGTAAAATTTTCTTCATAGCTAGAGACCTCTTTCGAACTCTCCAATTCCTTTCGCCTGGCATTGATCACATCATTGGTTTGTTTATGCAAGATTTTTAGCGATTTTTTTTCGGTCCAGTAATTTTTTGTCAACGGATACATAAAAGGGCACATCTGAAGAGGAGAAATGGATCGTTCAACCATAATCCGACACACATTTTTCACACTTTGGACGTAATCCGAGGTGCTATCTTCCTGTGCATTTATACTTATCCCCATTATACTTTCTGTATTAATGATCAAATGAACTAAAAAAACATGAATATACGTAAACAACTTACCGCAAATTATGTCAAGGGTGCACATTGTAACATACGGATAAATATCACAAGTTTCTTTATCGACTTCGTTTCGCAATTTTTCAAGAAGTGTGTTTCCGCACTTTTCGAAAACTTCGATGAATTGTTCCAAAATTTGAAAATGGAAAGCTGGGGTTAAAATGCGTCTGTGAGTTTTCCATTTCGCTCCTGGAATATTTTTCAAATGTGGGTACAAAACAATAATAATCCGGGACAAAAATACCATCACTCGTCAACAAACCGGTACCCAACCAAGGGCGAAGAAAGTTGTAATTATGCGACTTGCTACTCAATTTTGTGCTGCTTAAAACACACTCCAAAAAGTCGTAATTCGACACTAGAATATATCGGTGAAAAGGGCCGATTTGGGCCGTCACAACCTCGCCATAATCCCTTGTGTAGTTGATTAAATTTTGAAGCACGTCTTAAAATTGATAGATTAATTATTCAGTTACTTTCAAGTTTTTTACCTTTTGTAGTTTTGAAATCTAAAGCACTTCCTAAAATTGGTAAACCACGAGGACCACGAATGTTTTGGTAAAAGTCTTTGTTTTGTTTTAATTTTTTTAAATACTTTGTTATAAAGTTAATACTAACTAGGATGAAAATTAAAATTATGACAATAGTAATCATTATTTTCTCATTGATTGGTTAAATGATGCTAAAGGATCACACAACTTACGATAAGAAACCGAAGCACGAACTGCTCGATAAAAGTATTGCAGACAATATAAATATTTATGTCCCCTACACTGATTCAAAGCAAATTTTTCAAAAGCGTAATGACCCGAAAATAAATGCATGTGATAATTAGGTAGATATCTATTTAGTAGGGAAAGTAATTACTAAAAAAAACACTTTCTATTCAAAAAATAGATAAGTTAACTGATTTAAATGTCATTTCTACAAAATAGTTATTTAGTGTGTCTGTTATTTTGTTGCCAGTTCTAATCTTTTTTTTAATTGGTGCAGTCTGTAAGTTTTTTTTAACGAAACATAATACACATTTTGATTGGAATGACTTCTTATTAGATTTCCATTATTTGGGAACTCTCTCCTTTCTTCAAAAATTCCAGCCTTTCTGTAGCAATTTTTTGGGTTTTTAAACAAGGACTCGTCCGAAATCAAGTATTTGCAACTAAACTGTGCAGAATAAAACGCTTTTAGTTTTTCTACAGTGAATTTTTTTCTTTGATTGATGACTTCTGAGCCAGTATATGGATGGAACACTTGAATTTCAATAACTTTGTGTAGAAAAACGCAAAAATTAAAAAAAATCATTGTAGAAAGGGTGAAATCACTTAAATGATGATTTAATATTATACGAGTTTTGTAAGACGTTCTGTTGTGGCACGAATGGTTCTGGAGCACGACGAAGGAGAGCTCCAATAGAATGAAGGCCACAATTAAGTCTTATAAAGCGAGTGCAATATACTATTTTTCTGCTATTTTTGTTATTTGTTTTTGTTTAGTTTAACTTATAAAAATCTGTTCAAATTACTTCGTCTTCATTTTGTTAATTATTCGGGCTTTATCAATAAACGATTTGACGCAGTTGACAAATCACACACTAAATTACAGTAATGACTAATGACACCCATTTCCGCACTGCCAATACAACTCCTAAAAATTTATTTAAAGGAGCTGCACTAAAGTTCTCTTTGTGCTACCACTTTCAGTTTCACGAAAATTTACGAAAGTCTTAAAAAGTTATTGCCGGATCTCTATTTTCTTGCATTCAAGGAGCCTTGTAATTTTTTTGCTCTCCAAAAATTATGACCAGTTATAGTGACTTTTTTTGTTGGCACGACTGATTGGTTCCAGGTTGGTATTAGTGTAAATAAATGTTAACAAAATTGTTTGGGGAAACATATTTCAATTGAATTTTGTCCGTCAGTGCCTATCCTTGATTTTTTTACGATAAAAATTATTCACTTTTAAATTTTGCGATTGCATTCAAGTTTCAAACCAAAAATATAGATTTCGATGGTATATTGATCTGTAGCTCCCGCAGGGAAGCGAAAAATTGAGACAACGCACTGGAACGATGTTCTTGCACATTTATCTTCTTTTTTTATATTAAGTTGTGCAATTTTGGTCCAGTTGATCAAATGAGGATTCCTGTTATACCGACATTGACAAGTTGTCAAAATCAGCTGTTTGTGAAAGAAATGTCATTGATGATTCACTGTTCGTTATCGACAAAACTTTAAGTGTTAATAATAGAATAAATACATCAAATTAATCGATTTCGTTGTTATTTGTGGAAACTTCAGTGTAAAGTGTGAAGATGTTCCGTACTACAGGCAATTTCGACAAGCTTTTGGGTAAGTTCACCACACAACGCAAAAAACATCATTTGATTGCACAATTTTTAGACAAAGCTACAAGCAATTTGTTGATGGAACCAGATTGGCCATCGATTCTTCAACTTTGCGATTTAATACGTCAGAATGATGTACAGTGAGTTTATCCACACTATTTTTTTGTATTTTTCCCCAACTGCAAATTCTAGACCCAAACATGCCCTAAATGCCGTGAAGAAGAAATTGTTTTCTCCAAATCAACACACTGCGATGTATGCTCTTTTGGTTCTTGAAAGCATGGTGAAAAATTGCGGTAAGTCTTAAAAAAACATGTTTCGAAAATTAAGCTTTTATTTAACTTCATTTGTTGTTTGTTTGATAATTTGCGCAATTACAGGGAAAACCCTATCACCCTCAGTAACGCAAGTTTCAAAATCGGAGGATTGCTTAATCAGAACTTCTTATTTTAAGTGATTCAGAAAAAAAATGCAAAAAAATATTCCATATTTAATTTTTCCGTTTAATTTATTCGATTTAACTTACTTTTTAAGAAGCAAGATTAAGTTTCATCAAAACAATTTGGCTTTTTTAATAATTGCTCTTTTTCTGTTTAATTAGTGTCAGATATCCGCGTAAGATTTGTTTGAAAAAAGTTATATTATTGCGAAAAGTCTTAGTTGGCACAGAAAATTACAAGACGAGTTTGATTTTTCAGCATATTTCGTTTAACTCAGTGGAAAAAGTGGTTTTCAAACAAATTAATTTGACTTGTTTTGTTCGATCTGTTTTTTACGTATTATTATTATTATTATTTGTTTAATTATTTTTCTGAAGAATTGATTATAAATCTTCTGTTAATCACATGCCAGAAATCAGAGGATGGTTTAATAATCTTTATCGGCGTAAAAAGTTGCAAAAATGTGCTCTAAATTCAATTTTTCATCTTATTTTCCACGATTGATGTTCTTCAGTAAGGATCACTATGATTATTTAAAAAATGAGATCTAGTTTCTGTACCTACAAAAATCTTGCTTTTTGTACTTTCCTTTTTTCAATTGAATTATAAAAAAGTATTCCCATTTCAGAGTCAAATAAAACATAAAATAAGGTTTTCTAAATAACAAAGAATTCTGGGTTAGACTAAATCCCAGTGACAAATTTTGAGCCAAGAAAACTCACCTTTCCAAAAAGAAAAATAATTTCGAAAATTGACAGTTGTTCCTAAATGTTAGAAACGGACTATATAAATATTTTATCCACAGCCAGTCTATTATTAGGTCATAATATTGGTACTAGGAGACGTCTAATGACCAATAAAACCTATAGGTCGTATGAAAACACCGTAAGACCCGTAACGAAATTAAACTGCATTTCTCACATTTACCTTTATATTAAATGAGAAAATATTTGTATTAATATTATATTAAATGAGAAAATATGATTGGTCAGTTCAAAACGTCAAATGAAAATTTTTAAAAATAATTTGAAAATATTAATTTAGTCTCGGAATTAGTCTACATTGTCTGGTTGTGGATAAAATGTTATTTGCATACGGGTTTTACATGTGTTTTATCCTTTGCGCGGATAAAACACATTGTATATCCCATTTCAGTTCATAGGAGAATTTTGCAATAGCGCATTTGAATTTTTGGAGTGAGATGGAGCACAAATTGACAGTTTCTGGTATTTTTTTAGCTCAAAACGTGTCGCTGGGATTTAGTTCTTTTCCTTTAGAAAAACTCTCAATTTGTGCTTTATTTTTCACTCCGAAAAATTTAAATGCGCTGTTGCAATTCTACTATAAACTGAAATGAGATATAACACCCTTATAAATGCAATAAATAACTTTTATTTGTCATTGTAATTACAAATCAATAATAATGATTTACATTCACCTTTAGTACTTCTTTGAAAAGATATCGCGAGATATTTCATTAATACAAAGTGTCTCAAAATTGCCGAATTCCGAGTTCAGAGCATTGTAGACAATCACTTCAGTAGTCCAAATATAGAAAAAAACAAAGATTCGGGGCTTCCCCACAAAGATACATTGGTTTGAAGGTGCATTCTTTAAATTGCACTTTCTTTAAATGCAAGTTAAAAATTCCAGTGTTAATTGTTATTTATGCTGTAGATAATTAAGTAAAATAATA
The DNA here is from genome assembly GCF_031307605.1 of Tribolium castaneum. NCBI lineage: Eukaryota > Metazoa > Arthropoda > Insecta > Coleoptera > Tenebrionidae > Tribolium > Tribolium castaneum. Next base: position 11,290,051 of record NC_087399.1, on the reverse strand, counting down.
ATGTAAAATTTTTTTTGAGAAATTAGCTATATTTTGGAGTAAAAAAATACAAAATTTTGTAATTTGCCGTTGTAATTGTAAGAAAAATTACAAAAATTCAAAAAATTTTTATTTACTGATCCATTTTTAAGAAAAATTACAAAAAATTTACTATCTTCTTTACTTCAAACGAAAACTAATTTAAGAAATTGCAATTTTTAATTTCTGTGAAACTGGATTTTTATTAGTGACTCTTTTTCTCGTCTGGTCTCGCTGACTTTTTTAAAGGAAATTTAATTCTCTACAACTTTCTTTTGAACATTTTTCTTGTATCTGTAACTGTATTCGCAGCGTTTTGAAAAATATGGGGCAGAGTGCAAATTAAAACTTTGAAATTTTTGTAAATATAGTTAAAGGTATAATATTTACACTATTTTTATCTCCTATTATTGAGAATTTAATGCTCTATCTGCCTGTATTGTTTTTATTCACCTTGTGCTAACCGTTATTTAATTACAACTATTTTTATAAATTTATTGCTCTGAAAACTTAGACGGTAATGGAACAATTGCACTTCTGGCGACATTAACGAAACTATCAAGGACGGAGTCGTTTTATTTGTATGTCGTTTCATATCCTTAGATATCCGTACTAATGACTCAGAATCTTTTTGATAGGTTAAATCTGGACCCTCCTGTATAAATCGAGAGATGTTGAAACAAAATGCAAATTCATTTTTATTACTTTCCCCTCGCAGATGGTTTAGAACTGTGGTTGGGTAGAAGGACCCGAATAACTTTACGGACACATTAAAATATACCGAAATTGACTCGTTTTAAAAAAAGTTACTCTGTATATCATTTAGTTTGATTTCGGCTTGACCTTTAATCTGGGCTTAGCAGAAAAAGGATTCACTTTGACACTAGGTTTTTTTTAACTGCTATTTTTTCGGATTAGGTTATCCTTTACATGACGAGCTCACCACACGTCCCTTCTGCGACACCCTCTACGACCTCGCCAAAACCACCCCTCACGAAACCGTCCGCCAAAAGCTCTTCGAACTGATCCAAGCCTGGAATTTCGCATTTCGTAAAAGCCCCAAACACGGTGCTCTCAAAGACACCATGATGATGATGAAAAACGATGGTTTCAAATTTCCGACGTTCCGCGAATCCGACGCAATGTTTAGTGCTGATTCCGCTCCCGAATGGGCCGACGGTGATGTGTGCCACCGTTGCAGGACCGCATTTAGTTTGATTCAGCGCAAACACCATTGCAGGGCTTGCGGACAAGTTTTTTGCAATCAGTGCAGTCAGAAAACCACCACTTTGCCAAAATATGGCATTGAGAAGGAGGTGAGAGTTTGCGACGCGTGCTATGATTTAGCAACGAAACCTAGTAGCGGAAAGGCTGATAAGCAGGAGAGTGAGTTGCCTCCGGAGTATGTGAATAGTTCGCTGGCTCAGCAGAGTCAAACGCCTCCGAGGAAAAGTGATGAGGAGTTGAGGGAGGAGGAGGAGTTGCAGTTGGCTTTGGCGATTAGCCAGTCAGAGGCTGAGGCCAAGGAGAAGGAGAAGTTTAAAATGGTTAACACTTATAAAGGTAAGTTATTTCAAAAACTGTCAGAAAGAATAAATTATTTTTTCAAATAATCTGATTATTATTATACAGGGTGTCTCAGCTAAGACTTTCAAGCCTGATATCGGTCTATAACTTTTTGCTATTGAAAATATTGCGATGCCGTTTTTATTATCCTATAAACTTAAAGTCCACAAACTAAAAATATTTATATTTTATACAGGATGTTGTTATACAGGGTAATCAACCAAAGTTATGTTTTTTTAATAGAACACCTTATATATTTTTGCATAATTAGATTCTATGTAAAAAAATAATGGTACTTTGTATAAAATATTATAGGCCTATCTTTTTTTTGTTTCGGAATTATTCAACTTTTTGTGCTAAAAACAACTCACATTTAAAAAAATCACTGTGAAGCCGCCAATTCAAATTTCCGACAAATTTTTGACAGAAAAACTTAGAATATCTTGTAGTTTTAGCATATAGTCAACTTTTCGTTATAACGCACAGATAATGTACAGGGTGTGCCAAAACGCAAAAAGTTGAATAACTCATTTTTTTCAAATGGAACACGCTGTATTTGCTTACACCTATCAATAGCAATTTTGATAAGCTTTCTAATGATGTGCGGTTTGTAAACAAAATTTAAAAGATTTTTCGAGATTTTCAAAAAAAATATAGGAACTCTTTTTTTTCCTCTGTTTTCCAAAATTTACTTTTTCATAACTGATAGCCCGAAAACTCATGATAAAAAAATTGTAAGTGTTTTTTCTAAGCTTTAAATTTGAAAACAGATTATTTTAAATGTAAATAAACAAAATAAATATCTTACTAAAGTCGGCGTTCTAGCAGCAGTTTCTAAGAATGACGTAAATATATTTTTTTTTAATTGTTGTTTTAAATGGAAACACTAGAGCCAGAACCACTATTTTAACATTTTTGTTTAATAAAAACCAGCTGTTGAAAAATCATGTCTCCAACTTCCCGTTGATGACAATATTGTCTTCAAATTTATGGAAAATACGTAAAATAAAATGTCAGATGTAAATTTTTATTTTACTTTACATTTAAATTAATAATTAAATAAAGCAGCAGACGGCGCGCGAATACGTCACGAGATTACACTTTTGAATTTCATATGTATTTATATGCATGTTTGTGTGACTTGGAGAAGATAATAATTACGGGACAATGAAAATTGTAATATACAAGGTTATTTCAAAGATACGGTGCCACACTTTAGGGAGGTTCTTGCATGAGAAAACGTTTGTATACCAACCCTTAGTCGAAAATATGCCGTTTCTCCCCTGGAACCAATTTGGTCCAAATACGTATTGCTATTTAAGCAAAATAATATAGCTTATAGAGTGTTTTTCAGTTAGGGGTAATTTTATTTTGGTTGTAGTACCTAGTAACCTTTGATTTCGAAAACCACCCCTAACTCAAAAACAAATCTACAATTATGTGTTTACAATTATATTAGTTTTTCCCTTTTGTCTAATATTTTTTTTCTTTTTATTAATAATTCAAAATGTAGGAGGCGCTATTTAAAATGTTAAAGGAGTGGCTAGCGACTAAGGGATGAAGCCTAAACATAAACATATGTAATGTTGGTTTTGACCTCTACCTTTGTAAGTCAAATTGAAGTATTGTTTGTTTAAATCAAATGGGCTTAAAATCAAAGACTCACAATGACTAAATCTTAAAATCCACCCCCAATCCAAAAACAAATCAACAATTTTTTACGGTCAGACAAGCTTTTTCTTTCCCAAAAATTGAGAGTGTCACTTAATAGTTATTTATGTATCAAGGGAATAAACCGCCATGTTAATCCCGCGGCTGTAGTAATGCCAGAGCGACCGCAGGGAGCGAAGGTATCTTCAGCTGAGGAATTAACGAATGTTTATTCCCAAGATGCATACAAAGCTTTCTTCCTAAGCGGCAGAAGTGATAATTCTAAAAGAAAATAATTAGCTGGTACGGTAAGATCTAGGTAGTGTTGACTGGCGGTTGCCAACGACACAGTTTGTTCATGTGAAAAAATCGTTCTGTTGTCAACTGTAAAATGGGAGAAAACACCATAAATGGAAGAAAAAGTGGTATGCCTTTGGCTATTGCTGCGAGAGCTCAAGATGTGACTTCGAATTTGCTTCCGGAGAAGTCAAAAAATGAGTATCAATATTAATAAATAAAGAAACTTCAATGTTAATAAATAAAAAAAATCCAATTCCCTAGGGAATAAAGTACCTTATTTTTGATCAAAAACGAAGGAATAAACCTTCACTTTATTCCCGCCTGGGAAGAAAATTTTAAAATAGGGGTGACTAGCGTCTAAAGAATTTGGGGATGTTTCTAAGGGTTGAATCAAAAGGGTTAAAAGTGATACCAAATGAAAGCTATTAAGGTGTTTTTGTGTGTTGAATTTCAAGTCGGTCGGATCATTCTAAAGCCCTGCTCTGCAAGGTTGAACTGGGGGATGTTTTTAAGGATTGAATTAAAGGGGTTGAAAGTAATACCAAATGAAAGCCATCATTAAGTTGTTTGTATGTGTTGAATTTTAAGTCGGTCGGACCATTTTAAAGGCCGGGTCTGCAAATTATTATTGGTTCTGCAAAATTGAAATTCTCCTCCTAGTTTTTTTTTCACTGCACTATTATCAAGCTAAACAACCCTATTAACTAAAAAAGTCATCACCACTGGGTTACAACCGTTATTGTTTATTAAAAACCATAGAAAACACGATGTAAACAACACGTTTGTAATCTTGTGACGTATCAACATGGCGGTTCTCCCAATCCTCCACAAGGTTACGGCGGAACCATGTCTCTACTAACCATGTTCCCGAATAGAAATTGATTTTCTTTTACTAACATAATTTAAGTCGCAAGCCATTTGATAGCGTTGATAATCAAATCTCTTTCAGCTCCTGTCGAACGCAGTCCATCTCCTCAACCCGAGCAAGCAAACCCCGAACTTGCACGATACTTAAATCGCTCTTATTGGGAATCTCTGAACCAAAATGAAGCAGCACCAGAAGCAAGAGCTGCTAGTCCATCAGCCCCAGCTTCGGCCACAGCCCCAGCCACCGAAATCACCAAACCAAAACACAAAGAAAACGGCGTTGTTGATAACGACATCGAAGAGTTCATCAGCACTCTCAAATCCCAAGTCGAGATTTTCATCAATCGTATGAAAAGCAACTCAAGTCGTGGCCGTTCCATCGCTAACGATACCAGCGTCCAAACAATTTTCATGAACATCACAGCAATGCATTCGAAACTTCTACGCTACATCCAACAACACGACGACAGCCGATTGCACTACGAACGCCTCCAAGACAAACTTACCCAGGTCAAGGACGCCAGAGCCGCCCTTGACGACCTGAGGGAAGAACACCGTGAGAAATTGCGACGCGAGGCGGAAGAAGCCGAACGCCAACGCCAACTGCAAATGGCGCATAAACTAGAAATTATGCGAAAGAAAAAACAGGAATATCTCCAATACCAAAGACAGTTGGCGTTGCAGCGCATCCAGGAACAAGAACGTGAAATGCAAATGAGACAAGAACACCAAAAACAGAGATATATGATGGGATATATGGGCAGTAACCAATTCCCCCCTCCACCGAACAGCGCCCCGCCTCAATCCGCCCCCACTTACCACAATTACCAATACGGTCCGATGGTACCGCCTCAAAACCCCCCTCCCCAGATGGGAATCCCCCCACCTCAAATGCCGCAACCACAACCACATTTCCAACCAATGTATGGCGTCCCACCCATCGCCAACCAACCAATGATGAATCCTATGCCAATGCAAGCTCCGCCCCCGAATCAGGGAATGCCGCCTCCGGGGTTCCAACCCCCGCAACAACAGCAGCAACAAGAGCGTAAAAGCGAAACACGGACCGCTGAGTTGATTAGTTTTGATGATTAAATTTGTATGGGGTTATTTTTTTTTCAATAAATGTATGGCTACAGCTAAATATATGGTCTTTCCACTGTTTTGTTGTTGATTAATTTCTTAAATTTTTGTTTTTCCTTCAATTCACCTTTTGAACACAGTTGCGACACCTTGTATACAAAGTGAACCAAAAATAGCGCACAAAATTCATTTCTTATTTTTCAAAAAATCCTTGAACAGGTGGATTATATCATGGTGGCATTTTTGATGTCATTCGTTTTTGAGTTGTGACGTCATTCTTTATGTGGCACATCTTTATCTTTCTGGTAGTAAAAAAATATAAAATTGAATTAAAAAAAAACAATAATTATAATAGAAAAAAAATTAACAGTTAAACAAAATGGGCTTTATCTTTTTGTTCTTGACTTATTTTAAAAGCGACATGAAAATATATAATATGACACTATTACCTGTTTCAAAACTATAAAAACGCCAGCGTCGTATTGTACTAAATTATTTTAAAAATAGGTTAGATAAAATTCTAAAATAGTTATTTAATTAGATCACTTATTGAAAGTTTAAATTACATTTGCTATTATTTCTTGAAGTGCTTGAATTAGTATATTATAGCCCATGTCTGTTCATAGTAGAATTTTGCAACGATGCATTTGAATTTTTTGGAGTGAAATGGAGCACAAATCGAGTGTTTTGAGGGAGCCAGCCCCGAGATCGGATAGAAAACAAGGGGTAATGTCATTTCCATCGAGGTTTGTATACTGTTTTATTCAAAATCACATTATTTTTATTAACTCTAATATTTGAATAAAATAAAATTCTAATAAAGTTGAGACACAAACATGGTAGGCTGTGCAAATAATTTGTGTTTAATTTTTGACATCCGTGAAAAGTCAAATAAAATTCGGAAGTAAAATTACCGTTAGGGGCGCCACTGAACTAGGTCGAAAACAGTAACCATAAATGGCGGGAAAATGTTTATTCGGATATTTTGAGCATTGTACGAATTTTGCGGTTTCAAAATATTTGCATTGCCTATGCGGAATGACTACTGTATCTTTGGTGCACGAAACGAATGTTGACAAATTAGAGATGACGAGGAAAACACGAACAACGAATGACTGTTTGTTTGGTTCACTTACTTCATTCGAAACATATTACAGCAGTATATAAAATGTTACTTCTGGGCCAGGACATTTGGCGTCTTAAAAAACAAGGCAAAATCTCACAAATTTAGCTGTTTGCTCAAAAGCAATCAACCGAATAGGGCCTAAAACCCCTCAAAAATCATTAATTTTTATCCACCCCAAAAGTTCCCAAATATGTGTAGGACACCAACGTCGCATTTTTTGAATTTTTTTCTATAATTTACAAATTAGTCATCTTTTTGATCTTGAGTTTTTTTCATTTCTTGTCAAAAATAAGTGTTTGGGAATGAAGGTCTGTCATGGGGACTGTAGATAAAGCAGCAACGAACCATTTGGTGATTAACTGATTATTTAAAGATTAACACAAAACGCAAGTACAAACCTAAATACGATTTTTTCTAAACAATTAAAGAACATAAAAGGATAAAACAAATAATCGAATATAAGCCAAGTAAAAATTTAAGGGTATATAGGTGTTTCATAAGTAAGAATTTTTTTTAATAAATGAGGGAGATGAAGTTTATTCATTGTATTATAAAACTGAAGATTATTGTTTATTTTAAATTCAAAGAACGTCATTGTTTGCATTAACGTATAATGGGAGTTGTTCATATTGTCATAAGATTTTAAGAATTATTAAAAACAACATTTCCACTAGAAAAAAGAGTAGAACAGGGGTCGTTTTCCGAGGAGGAATTTTATTACAAAAAAAGAATGCAATAATTTGAAAACAAAAATTTTTTAATGTAGTTTTTTGCATTCGCTCATACTGTGAAAATTTGGGATAACGCTAAAGTATCAAATTTAAGCGAGTTAGAAACTCTATCGTTTGCGATATAAGTTTTTTCTTTTGAACAACTGGTAGTATTTATTTTTTCACTGGCACAAACTTAAAACAGCCTGTATACAGGTTGATCCAGGTGTGCGAGTAAGCTCCATAACTTTTTTCTATCCAAGCCTTCAACTTGATTTTTGTTTTAAACGATAGATCCGACAAAGTAGCTCACATTAAAAATATTTTGAATCAAATACAGGCTGTTCCAAAATTAAATACACAACCAAGTTATGTTTTTTTTAAATAAAAATTCTCCAATTTTGTTACATTTTTCAATTCGCAACTAATTTGTTGATATAACGCACCCAGGTTTCTTATACTTATCTGGTATAGTTTTCGACTTAAGTTAATTTATGTGTCAAAGTAACGTCGTGCGAACTCTCAAAAAATTTATAACTTCAGAACGATTTAAGAAAACAACCAATTTTTTTTCAGTCGACTCCCCAAGCTTTAGCGCATCTTTTAATATTAAGTTGAACTCGAAGTCAATATTCCATCGCCTACTACGATTTTCTGAAAATTACTAATTTCAAACGACAATAATAGCCGATATAGGATTTATGGAATCTACTTTGTAAAATATGTGAGATTTAATTTTTGCTTAACATATAAGAACTGAGAACAGTTAAAAAGAATCCAAAATATCTCAGGCCTGTATTTTGAAATTTCATATAGTTGATTTTTTTATAATCAACTGTCTAAGAGCCGTCAGGTTGGCATTATCATGAATAGTAATTTTTTTGAATTAATGTTAGTGTAATTTTTTACCTGGAAAATTCAATTTTCAAATTTTTCAAGTTGTCTCGCGTTTAAAACACGTACAACAACACATCTAGTTATTTTAGAGCACCTTAGACTAACGAATTAACGAGTAACACGAACGTGCAGTTTTCAAAAATATCAAATCTGGTGTTCAAAATGTCAAATACAGAATACAGCCAGTTTCAAAAGTGGTTGGACATGAACTTTTAGGGTGATCTGGTCTTTAACAGAATTTTGACACTGACAGTTGATTATTTAAAAAAATGAACTATGTAAAATGTTTTTTTTTATTCTCAATACAATGCACCGTTATAAAAAATTTGCATCAACTTCATTTATAAACATTTTATTTAATAAAAAAATATCTAGCAAATGACAATTATCAACAAATTCTTCAAGTCTGAATTTGCGGCTAACAAAAGTGAAACCAGTGTACACGCAAAACGTATGCGGCAGCTCCCATATTTGTACAATTTTATACTTTATAAAATAGTATATATTGTGATATAGTTTAAAGTTGTGAATTGTTACTAATGTTTTTCATTCTTTAAATGTACTTTGACATTCTCAATGCAATTGTAATTCTGATATTTCCGGTATTAAATTTTCGAGAACCACGTGGGAAATTTGAATGCAAAGATATTTTTGATTACTTTAAAAACAATTTCCCTCGAGTTCGACACATATATGTACCTACATTTACCGCGTTTTTAGCGAAACTTAAAAAAAGTGTACCTTTAAGAACGATGGTATACAGAATGGTCCAGCCCAGCTCCCGTCTTCTGTAGCTCAGTTATTATTAAAGTTGGAGTTTTAATATTTTGTAGATGTTATAATGTCGTCAAGAAAGCCCTGTTTCTATTTTTTATCAATTTTTAAAATCAAAGGTGTAAACCCGATTTTTTTGTTTTTATTTTTTTAACAATTATCCCTGAACCGATTAAAAAAACTTTAGGTAAGAAGCTAAAAAGGTATCACAATATGCACAAAAAATAATAGCATGTCTTTCAAAAAAATATTATTACAATATGACGTCTTACCTTTTTTGAAACACTGTGTATAATCAGAAATATTTTCGTAGTGTGTCCTAGAGTATAAATAACATCTACAAAATATCAAAACTCCAACTTTAATAGTAACAGAGCTACAGTAGACGGAAGCTGGGCAGGACCACCTTGTAGAAGTAAACGAATAAAATTGAGTCTTAATCTTAAATTAGTTTAAATTAGAAAAACTCACTAAAAGACTGGTTTGGAATTTTTCCTTGGCTAGACAAAATCGAGGGAAATTTACACGTTTCTCAAGGAAGAAGTGAAAGAACGTTATGAATCAATGAAAATAAAATAAAAAATATCTTTGGGACCAAATTGCTTACAGTATTTCAAAATTTCTTCTTGAGAATGCATTTCCAGATTACATTATCTTCATACAGGATACAGGTTACTACCGGATGCAAATTTCACAAGTTTTCATTTTTTGTGCCTCCACCCGAGGGTTGACGCAACTTGTATCGAGATTTAATAATTTAATAATAATAATAATAATAATAATAATAATAATAATAATAATAATAATTTATTTTCTATCAATTTATACAGATGTAGTAACAGAATTGATAGGAAAAACGTCAGTATTATACACAGAAATAACAATAACATTCAAATAATTTTAAGACATAAGTCAAAAAACCTGTCTGTTATATTCTATTCTATTATAGAATTCATTTAAAGTATATGGTTCGAGATCCAAAATGTAGTCAAATATTTTCTTTTTAAATAAATTTAAATTGCAAGGTGTGCGTAGATGCACAGGTAAACTATTGTATAGTTTTATTCCTGCATAATGAGAATTTTTTTCCGTCAACGTGAGTTTGTGTCTTGGATACTCTAAGTCTACTTTGCGAGTGTTGTACTTATGGTCGTTAGTGACATTAAATAGTAGATTCTGTTTAAAGAAAAATAAAAGTAATCTATATATGTATAAACCAGTTACTGTCAAAAAGTTATTGCTTTTAAAGATGTTCCTACAAGTTTCATTATATTTTAAGTTAAACATAGTTCTCATGACTTGTTTTTGAGCAACAAATACTTTTGACATCTTTCCACTTTGCCCCCAAAATATTATACCGTAGCTTAGTAATGATTGAAAATTTGCGAAGTATATTATTCTTAGTTGTTCAATGTTAATGTATTTTTTTAAAACACGTATTGTAAAATGTACTGAGTTTAATTTTTTTAATAAATTATCTGTATGATTAGTCCAGCTTAACTTATGGTCAATGCATATTCCCAGAAAATTAGTTTTCTCTATTAATTCAATTTCTTTAGATGATATTACAATTTTATTCGGTTTCTCTGTACTCTTGTGATTACATATTGCAAAATGAATGCCGTAGGTTTTTTCAAAATTTAACACTAATTATTTTCTTTAGTCCAGTTTATTACCTTATTCATGCATATCTTTGCTTCTTTCATTGTATCTGTCATATTTTCACCACAAATTAATATGTTTGTGTCGTCAGCAAAGTTAACTGCACTATTGTTGTCTGAGGCTGTTAAAATGTTTAATAGGTCGTTTATGAAATAAAGGCCCCAGTATACTACCTTGAGGTACACCTTGTTTAATTAGAAGTTTATTTGATGTATATACAGTCTTGTTTTTTTATTGTGACCTGCTGATACCTATATTAAGATAAGATGTGATCCACTTTAACACAATTCCTCTTATGCCGTATTTCTTTAATTTACTTATTAGGATGTTATGATCTAGGCAATCGAAGGCTTTGGAGAAATCTAAGAAAGTTCCAAAAACCACCTTTTTTTCTTCTAATTTATCTAACAGTGAAGCTAAATATAGCTGAGTCAACAGATTTCCCTTTAATGTACCCGTGTTGATATAACAATTTTAAAAATTTTAGAAAACGATGACAGCAGACTTATTGGCCTATAATTTGATATTAATGTTGGGTCACCTTTTTTGTATATTGGAAGAACTTGCTCTCGTTTTAATTGTTCTGGGAAAATTCCATAATCTAAAGAGTTTTGAATAACAAAAGACAAAGGTGCGCTAATATCTTCATTACAGTATTTAATTATGTTATTAGATATTTTATCAAAGACTGTGCTTTTCTTATTTTTTAAATTTTGAATTATAGTAATAATTTCTTGACTAGTAACTGGGTATACGTACATAGTTTTAGCATTGGATGAGATCGTATTATTATTTGACTTACTTCGTACAAAGGGCGCTGAATTAATGAAATACTGGTTAATGTCATCAACAATCGATTTGAATTTCACAACATTTTTTACTTCTGCCACAAATTTTGTTAACAATATTCCAAGCACATTTTGATTTATTGTCTGCATTTTGAATCCGTTGTACATAGTAATTTTTACGTGCCGCTCGTAGAGCCATGTCGTATTTTTTTTTTTTTAAAATACTTATATAAAGAATAACATATTTATCGTCACACTTACTTATCACAGATAACAAATCTAGATAATATTTATAATATTTTACTTTAGGATCATTTTTATGAATATTTTCTTGTTTTTTTACTTTTATTTGTTTTGTTATTCTTGTGTTTTCTTGAACCATTTCATACATATTATACGATAAAAAAATACTTTTACAATGCTTAGAATCTGTCGATTCTAAATTAAAATTAATATTAAAATCACCCACAATAATTAAATTGTTTTTTAAGAATATGTGCTCTATATTCTTGTGTAGAGTGTCATAAAATATTTCTAAATTTCCGGAAGGCGATCTGTATGTACATAAAGTATAAATATCTAATTTTGTTAATCTTACTCCTGCAAATTCTGCATCTAATTCTACACTGTGCAAATTACATGGCGTCACACTTATTTCATTTTTAACATAAATACAAACACCTCCACTTCTATATTTAGACCTACTAAATGAATTGACCAATTTATAATTATCGAAATGTATCTGATTAACAGTGTCTGTTGTCAACCAAGTTTCAGACAGACATAGTATATCTATGTTTTTTGAGATTAAATATTCTTGCAGTACATCCACTTTTTTCACTATAGATTGCACATTCACATAAAAAACAACTAACTCACTTAAGTCACTTTTCTTGGTACTTGATCTCTCTGTCCCTATATTTCTTGAACACTGTTCTTCTTTTTTTCTAAAAATTTTGAAACACTTGCTGAAATTGTTTGCAGGTAATTTAATAAAAATGTGCGCATGTGAGGGCAAATGGGAGCAAACTTTAATGTGTTTAGGGTAGGTATTTAAAAAAAGTACAAACCATTGCTAGAAAATCTATAATTGTACAGTATTTCTTGTAATTATTTTTTGTTCAATAACTGTATTAAGCCAACCCGTCCGGGCTCACAGCCAAATAGCATAAAACCCCACCAGGAATTTGCTTGGCGGCCACATAGGCGCGTCCATCAGGGCTCCGATGGTGGATAATGGGTGCGATGGGCCCAGCTTTGGGCAAATCTGGGATTTGTTTCGACATCAAGTCACCCAGTCGCTCACTGAGGGAGATCAGATGGTTGACCGGGGGCTTGGTGAGGAACGGCATATGCAGAAAACCGTTGCAAACTTGAATCCGCAAAAACTGGGCGTATTCATTGCGGATTTTAGCAGCCTCGAGGTTGTCATCAGGGAGACTCGTCAATTTGCGAACCCATTCAGCGCATCGGACACGATCTAAACATAAATAATTGTAACAAAATTAAACAAAGTGGTAAAACTGTAGTACCGAAAGGACTGTCTAACTTGTGTGCATGTTGGGCAATGTCACGGAGGGCGTTTTTGAACTCTTGGTGGTCGCGCGTACCCATAATTTTGACTTGGACACTGGAAATTTTAAATCTGGCGCGTGATAGCTGCCAACGTGACGTGTGTCGGTTTAATATCATTTTAATCCGAGGAACACTTAGTTCCAAGTATTTGCCTCATATTTTTAATCCGAGGAGCACTATTAGCTGTCTCGAAACTATAAAAATGCCAACGTCGCATTTTACCGAATTATTTTTGTAAATAAGATTGATAAAATTGTAAAATGGTTACTAATGATTAGATCGCTCATTGAAACTATAAATTACATTAGCTATTAATGGTTTGAAGTGCATGAATAATTTATAACAGTTAATTTTGAGAGAAAATGCGCCGTTTTCGTTTTTACAGTTTTGAGACAGCTAGTAGTTCCAAGCGTTCCAAGTATTTGCCGATGGTCGATCTAATCATGTTGTACCTACTCAGTACTACTTTACAACTTTGCCAAAACTTGTTAAGAACACAAAAACGTTATTGCTTTCCCTAAGTTAAATGAAAATTTAGCCAATATTTCTTGGAATACAGAATGGGATAAGTCGTCAATTGATGAGGATTGGAAAACGTTTATTCACATTCTTAATCAGTTAGTCAAAAGACATTCAACAGCGGTGACTGTTAAAGATCACCCACTAAGCCTGGGATTAACAACTATATTTTTTATATTTTCTGTTTTTAATACGTTTATTAACGTCTAACCCCCGTATCGGCGCCAAGTTTGAAATTTCAAATAGTAAGTACACATTTTTATTCCATATTTGAATTCATCTTCTCAAGCTAAGTAAAATTTATTCAAGTTGTTGGTACTTGTACTTATTGGTACTGTTATACTTTTTGACATGTTAATTTTTTTGTAAAAATTTTCATTTGCCAAGGTTTACCTAAGATACCACAGCCCTTAAACCCTTTGCGATAAGTGAATATTTTTTTGCATTCGATAACCGAAGGTTTGAAGAGTTTTGTAGAATTTTCAAACTTGTTAATAGTCAAAATTCATGATTTTTTTCAAAATGTTTTTCATAAAACTGCTATAAGCTATAACTCGGTTTTTTCAAATGAAACGACCCCATTTTCTTAACGGCAATCGAAAGAATATCGATATTTACGGTAACTTTTATCAATACCTATCTCTTACAGTTTTTGAAAAAAAATCACAAAAAAAACGAATTCTACTTTGTAATTTTCATAGTTAATCAAGTAGACCTTGTAAAATGATCAACAATTGTCAAACTTCAATATTTTATTTAGTTTTTAGCTGGTTCATTATCGAATAAGCAGAAAATTTTTTAATATTTAATTATGGCTTATTATAACTTCGTGAATTATGTAAAGTAACTCTGTCAATCTGCCATCGAATTTTCAACTTCTTGAATGGAAATGGTAGACAAATAGGACATTACTTTTAATTAATAGCTCAAAATTTACTTGATTAAAAATAAAAATAATGGGCCAAAATTCTGTTTTTGTGATTATTTTAAAAAATGTTAATAAAAGTTTGCCTAAAAATTGATGTTCTTTTGATTGCTATTGAAAAAACCGTTTTATAATCATTTTTTAATCATCATTTTCAAAAAGTCATAGTAGCCTTGCAATTTGACAGTTGACAATCCTAAAGACTTGAAAAGACCCTTTGAGCCTTTGGCTATCAAAAAAAATAATTATTCCCTTGTTGCAAAAGGTTCACGAGCTGTAATATTTTAAATGAACCCCTGCAAATGAAAATTTGTATAAAAAATTGACATATACGTCAAAGACTATGACAGATAGGTACTATACCTGAGGTAGAGGTTGTTCCATATCTACTAGAGAACTAACAGTCACATAAAAGACCCTTGAAATGCACCCACTTTGTGAAGATAATGAAGTACATGAGCGTGCATTTTTTTCTCTAAAATTTACTTAGTTGTCATTTTGGCATTAATAAATTTTAAGGACGAAGATACGCAGAATATTACTATTATTAACATTTTGTTCATTATTCGCCATCTTACGTATCTTATTATAATTTTTTAAAGACTAATAACAGTGGGTTTGAAAAACACTTTATTACGACGTCTATGGGTATTTTTTTATTTAATAGTAGTATTTGTGTCTGTGCTTTCTTTGCTGACGATAGTAAGGTTTGCAACATTGCTTAAAATCATTTAGTACTTGCAAAAGATGTTCAATCTGTCAATGAGTAGAGTAAAAAATGGCTTTTGTCTCTTAACATCCAAAAATGTGGGTACTGCATCTTGGTCGAAATAATCCTTGGATAAACTATTCTATTGATGGTGTTCTGTGAGATAATGACTTATAAAGGAGTGTCTATAACTTTGGACCTTACTTGGTCAGATCAGGTGGCAAAGGTGCTTAAAAAAAGTAATACAATTGCGTTATTTCTTCAGTAGTTCTGCAGTTTATCAAACTACAAAACTACTGCCTTAATGCGTTTATAAAAGCTTGTTTAGACCAACTTTGGTGTTATTACATCCAAAATCATTCAAAAATCACTTGCTTAAGGTAAATGAAACCTAATGACGTAATATTATTTCGTTCAAAAATTGAACAAAATTTCCCAGGCAAGGATTAATTTTTGATACAATCTCATATGTTGGCAAAGTTTGCATAAAGAGAAATGTCGCAAAGTAGACTGTTAGGACTAAAGAATGATTCTCATTGTTGATAGAAAATAATTTTCAAAATTGACTAGATTTTTTATAGATTTTTTTTAGTTTTCAAAATTGTTTTCTGAATTAAATAAAAAAGTGACCGCATTTTAGAAAACTTTCTCCCCTACAGCCCAAGTAGAAGAACGTATCTTGTAAATCAGTTTCAAAATTGATACTAAAAACGACTGTAATTCACAGCGGAAAATGGCTAAAAATTAACTCTTTTTAGCCGCCTTAATCATAGACACGAACATGTTTTTTAGGCAACCCATTCGCGATAGAGGTGGTTCTGGAATTTGAATTTGCCGCATTTAATTATTTTATTTCTATGAAATTTACGAAAAGTATTAGCTTTTTCAAAACTACAAAAACGCCAACATCGCATTTTCTCTCAAAATTAGTTATAAATTATTTATGCACTTCAAAAAATAATAGTTAATGTAATTAATATTTTCAATGAGATATCTAAACATTAATAACTATTTTGCAATTTTATCAATCTTATTTAAAAAACTAATTTGATAAAGTGTTCGTTTTTTCTTAAAAGAAGCGGCAAACTTTTAATACCAACTACATTTATAGACAGATTGTATTTGATAAAAAATAAGTTTCATCTGGTAAGCAGATCGGTCCAGGGTGACCCTAAATCGGATCTCCTACTAAGATATACCCTGTATAAAAACGCATGAAATTCAAAAGTGCATTCTCCGTGACGTTTCCGCGCGCCGTCTGGTGATTGGCTAACGGCGCAACCGTGCCAACCTGTCGCAATAAATCAAAAGTTACTAAACTTGAGAAATGAACTGTCATCATCCTTTGTACGGTTTGGAGGATTATTCAGCATTTATTCACGACGCATTTACCTGATTTCTCGCTTAAAATGCCTCAGGAGCCCCGAAAATCCGAGCGAAAGTCACTGGTGAGAACTCTAACCTCAAAGTGTCACATCATAACAGTTTTTAGCCCCCTTTATCACCTGGCCCAATTCTGGACATTTCGGACGATGAATTGGTGTCAATTTCCGTGCGAGACTTGAACCGACAACTCAAATTGAGGGGCTTGTCTCGGGAAGACATTGTGCGTATGAAGCAAAGAAGGCGCACTTTGAAAAATCGTGGGTATGCAGCCTCCTGCCGCATAAAACGCATCGAACAGAAAGACGAACTAGAGACCGAAAAAACACAAGAGTGGCGCGACATGGAGACCATGCAAGAGGAAATTAAACACATGAAGGATGAAATGAGCAGCATTCGCACCAGATTTGAAGCTTTAAAAAAATTCGCAATCAACAACAAAATCCCAATCCCAACCGAATTAGAGAATTTGTAGTAGGTTTTAATACAGTTTATTAATTAAAGGTACAAAAATGAATCATGTGCTATTGTCCATGTCCGCTTTTGCTATCCTCTCCAAATCATCCAGACTCAAATTGTTCACTTTATTTTGAAAGTCTTTCATGAATTCGTCCACAATTGCGGAGCATTGTTGGTCAGAATAGTATTGGCGGAGGAATCGCGTCAGGGCTGCTTTGAGTGTGTCTGGTTTTTTCACAGCAACGTAGATTTTAGCCCCGTCTTTGAGATTGGGGTACGAACCCACTGTTTTGTCGTCTTGTAACGTCTTCCCGCATACAACCATGGTCTGTTGTGCCACGGGAATGTTGATATCAGTGGCTACTTTCTTCTTCAATTCGAGAATTGTGGTGGTCTCTTGGGCATCCACCATGCAGCTGCCCCCGCGTATGCTCTTAATCAAAATCTTCATTTTTGGGGCTGTTTTCACATACAAACAAATTTATTATTTTTTGTTATTGATGGGAGAATGAACAAATGTCATTCTGACAGTTTCGTTTTGACAGATGATTAAAGTTTACGGTGGACCAAGCATGTGTTCAACAGTATTTCTTTTTTAAATATTATTATCAGAGATTTCTGATCATAATCATGAAAACATTAAGGGCCGGTTTATAGAAAGCTTTGTTAAAATTTAATTCGTTATTAAAAGTTAACAACGCCAATGGACCAATCACATTTATTCAATTTGGTCACGTGATCAATTAATTACGCATTTAATTGCGAATTAAATTAATGACGCTTCTATCAACCGGTCCTAAATGTTTTCTTTATTGGTAATCTATTTTGCTTATTTAAAAAACGGTGCAGTGTAAACAAATCCAACTTTCAAAAACGAGCAATTCTTAAAGTGTCCATGTGTTATGCTATTTAATAAAATTTAAAAGCAAGAAATCAAATTATTTTTCAAAATGGCTTTACTAAAATATTGCTGTGATTTTGTAGAGGCTGTTGTATTTTTAGAATTAAAAGGTAGTGAAACTATAAAGCATAATTTAATATACAACATTTCCAAAAAGTAAAAAAATTCAAAAACTGACATTTTAAGTAACTTTGACAGCTGAGCACAGCGCTAATATACATACATAACAAACTGAAATACTAAAAAAACTATAGAACTGGAAAAAAGAAACATTAATAAATTGAAACATTACACTCTTAATAAAAAACAATGACTAAAAGACAAAAAAATGAGAAACTCAAACACTATAGAACTACAAATTAAGAACATAATTCAAAAACTGAAATTTAGAAATTAATAATATAGTAAAACCACAAAAAAATAAAAAATTTAGAAAGTGAATATGGAATTCAAGGAAAGTAATAAACTAATAAATTAGTGTAAAACTAATAAAATAGTGAATTGAAAAAGCGGATGCATTTTTTTTAAATTAAATATTAGCGGTTTCAAAACTATAAAAACGCCAACATCGCATTTTACCAAATCATTTTTTTAAATAAAGTTGATAAAAATGTAAAACAGTTATCAATGGTTAGATCTCTCATTCAAAGTATAAATTACGTTACCTATTATTTTTTTGAAGTGCATGAATATTTTATAACAGTAAATTTTGAGAGAAAATGCGACGTTGGCGTTTTTATAGTTTTGAAACAGCTAATACTAATAAAAAAATTTAAAAAAATTGTATTTTAAATTACAAAAGTGAAAAATAGGATGTTTAAAACACATTTAGGATACAAGTCAATTTAAGAGTTTAGGAAAATCAAAAGGAGAGTTAAATATTTACATTTTTAACAAAGCACATTTATTTCGTGTTTTATAAAAGGCCCTTAAAAATTGCGGGTTAGGGATGTTTTCTACGGCACAAATAACCCAAAGAGAGTGAGTAACACAAAAATAAAGGTCAAAAGAACAAAAGGACAGTTCTTTATAAGAATTATCTAAAAAAATGGACAGTGATATAATACATTACTGTGTGAGGGCGCCACGGGTATAGTTACCCGCGATTTAGCAAAATGCTTCGCTTTCGTAACGTTTTTATGAATGGAGTTTTCAGACCTGTCAGTTCTATGATCCTGATCAAAATTCATGCGATATATTTCATTAATGGCATTAATTTCTAATCGCTTGTTATGGGTATGTTTTAGTTAATTGTAGTAAAGAATCATTGACTGGTCGGCTGTAATTTTTTAACTGTCATGCAATGGCGCTGTCTGATATCACATGTCAAGTTCATGAAGTGTCAAGTTGATTAATTTATTCAAACAAAAAATCGGTAAGTGAAAGTTATTGACTTAAAATCATTGTTTGCATGATTACTCATTCGATTCGCACACAATTGCATGGTTTTCCTCAATTCCGATTAGTTTTAGACTTTACCAGAAAATTATACCAAACTAACAAAATTACCATTTCCTGAATCATCGCATATATTATGGGATTATGGCCTACATTTCTCACGTAATATCCCCATCGGTTGAAATTTCAATTTTGGCGCTTTCACTTTTACCTCAAAACTCGTTTTATAATTTCACTTCGCAATCAAAGTTCAAGTACTAGTTAGAAACATCATCGAGTGTTGTTGTGCGGTTTGAACCTTTTGATTTTTCCACAATCAGCCAAAATGGAAGTGGTCGCAAATTTGCGCAACTCATTCGAAAGCGGCAAAACCAAGCCCTTGCACTTCCGAATGAAGCAGCTCAAAGCCCTGCTTCGCATGTACGAGGAAAACATGCCCCAAATGCTCGAAGCCCTGCACAAAGATTTGCGGAAATGCAAACACGAAGCGGTGGTAATGGAGACCGAGTACCTCCTCAACGACCTCAAGAACACCATCGCGAACTTGCACAAGTGGGCGCAGCCCGAGCGCCCCCCGAAGCGCTTCGTCAACTTGCTCGACTCCTTGCGCATCTACAGCGAGCCCTATGGGGTTGTCCTGGTCATCGGCTCCTGGAACTACCCCATTCAGCTCACCCTGCTCCCCGTTGCGGGGGCGATCGCGGCTGGGAATTGCGTCGTGATCAAGCCATCGGAGGTCTCCGCAGCTTGCTCGAAATTCATGGCGGAGACAATCCCCAAGTACCTCGACAGTGATTGTTACAGAGTGTACGAAGGGGGCGTAGCACAAACCACCGAATTGTTGAAACAAAGGTTTGATTATATTTTTTACACGGGCTCTTCGCAAGTCGGCAAAATTATTCATTCCGCCGCTAATCAGTATTTAACTCCAGTTACGTTAGAACTGGGCGGGAAAAGTCCGGTTTATTTGGACAAAACCGCAAATATTAAAGTCGCAACCAAGCGAATTTTGTGGGGAAAATGCGTAAATATGGGGCAAACTTGTGTTGCACCTGACTATGTTATTTGTTCGAAGGAAGTTCGCGATAAATTCGTAGATTGTGCCAAAACGGTCCTTGTTGAGTTTTTCGGTACCAACCCGAAGGAATCCCCCGATTTGGGGCGCATAATTAACGAAAGACAGTTCCAAAGGCTTGTTAACCTTCTCAGAGGACACAAACCGGCAATTGGGGGCTCATTTGATGCCTCTGACCGTTTTATAGAACCCACAATTTTGACCGATGTTCAAGCAAACAGCCCCATAATGCTTGAAGAAATTTTCGGTCCCATTCTCCCAATTATCACAGTTGGTGATGCGTCCGAAGCTGTTAAATTTATAAATTCGCGCGAAAAACCGTTGGTTTTTTACATTTTTTCCACTTGTTCCAAAGATGTGAATCTGTTGGTTGAGAATACTTCATCAGGGGGTGTTCTGGTCAATGATACTATAATGCACATGGCTACGGATATGCCCTTTGGAGGGGTTGGTTTTAGCGGGATGGGGTGCTATCACGCCAAGTATACGTTCGATACGTTTTCGCACAAGAAGAGTTGTTTGTATAAAGATTTGGGGTTGTTGGGGGAAACTTTGGGGGCTGCCAGGTATCCACCCTACACTCCCGGAAAATTGAAATTTTTGAATTTGCTACTAAGAAGGTGGCCGGGATTTCCATGGAAGGCTTGCTTGCTGCATACTTTTATATTCAGTGTGGGGTTTGTTTCGGCTATTGGGTATAAGTATTTCCTTGACGAAAAGCATTGATATTTTGTTGTTGTTTTAATGGTAAAGGTGTTGTATTGCATGTATTAGCCCAGGGAACAATTTTGTATTGTTAAGGTAAAAGTATATTATTGTTTTAATATTGAGATGTTTATTATATTTTGCTATAATAAAATGTATGTTTTGTGATATTTTCTTTTATTGCTACCTCTACCATAACGTAACTACTCGCAAGGGGATTTTTCCATTTGGAAATAGTATATTAAAGTATAAGTGGATATTGAGGTCTTTAAAGTACACGGGATTTTTCGAGCACGACGGCGTAGCCGGAGTGCTCGAAATAGAGCAAGGGTTTTAAAGACCCGTTATCCACAAATACTTTACGTTATTTTTGTATTGGTAAACTTGGAAATCATAAATACTGATGTTAATATTACAAAAATTGGAAATAATGTAATGTGAGATCAGTATACCTTTCGTTGTCATGGAATTGATGGTCATTATAAGAAAAAATCATTAAAAAGATGCCATTTATACTTCATGTTTTTTGGGTTATTGATGTTGTTTTGGGCACTTTAAAGACGCGCGTTTTTGAAAGTTGGATTTATTATTATTATACACACTGCACCGTTTTTTAAATAAGCAAAATAGATGACCAATAAAAAATGAGTTATGGATGCTTGAAGTTTTCCAAACGAACATTTGTTTTTTTTTTTTCAAAATTCGGAATCACTGAAGGGAAGATTTTAGCTTTCCCCTTCAAAAATATTTGAAAATGATAATTTAACAATTTTTGAAGGGGAAGTTGCAAATCAAAAATAAGATCCTAAATTAGGGCCAAAAAAACTAAAAACACGCCAAATCTCAAAACGAGATAAAATAAAACATTAATAAAATTGCAAATTAGCTCAAAGTTTTTTATTTACAACAAACGAAAAAATTGCACATAATATACTTTGGTATAATACCGCTTTGTGATAGTTTCTTTTATTGCAACCTCTGCCATAACAGTAAGTTCAAAAAACTCGAGTGACTGATGTAACTATTAACAAGGAAGAAAGTGAAGTTATGTAATTCAAGGACGCTAAATATTTATTATTGGTATTTCAATAAAAACTGTCGATTTCAGATGAATTGGAATGAAAAAACAAGGTGAAAATTTTTAGATTCGCATTTAAATAATGCTTATATTAATTCAAGCATTCAGGTCAATGACTCATGTTTTCATACGTATACTACTATCAAGTATACCTATGTTTGAATTTCGTTAGTACTGTGAAATTATTATAGTAATTATTGGCCTAGAAATTTTTAGACGGAACATCTGGTTTGGGACTTGATTTATAAATAATTTGTTTGACTGGACAATTTATACGTTTTTAATACTTTTTAATTATTATCTGGCATTGAATATAAGAAGACAATAGGATTTTATTTGAAAACAGGAAGCTAATGAGATGATGGAAAATATCTGACAGTATTGGCAAGGACGTTGAATAATAGTTAATTAATAGTTTTAATAACACTGATTGAGCAAAAAACACATGTCATCATGATTAACTTTATTTCCTTTATACTTTGAACTTGATTGAAAATATTTAATTTCACCAGAATAAAATTTATGCACGTTTTTATTCATTTTTTTTCTACAGACTGATCTAGAAATACTGAGTCTGTTGGCAACACTGGACGTAAATTTTTAAGGATACCAATGGAGTACTCCTCGAGCTAACAACAATTTAATAATCTTGTGGGGTTGTACGTCAAATAATTGTCAAGAAAAATTGAATTCGGTTGCAATGTTACAAATTATGAGCACAAATACTTTCAAATGTGTTGCCAACAGACTCAGTATTTCTGGATCAGTCTGTACAATACTTGTTTTATTAGGTTCATTCTTCATTAATTTGGATTATCATTTGGAAGCGACATTTATTTTGTGTTATCACATCGTAATATAGACAGGTGTATTAAAAACGTTGTGATAAAATTTCATTTGTGGTAATTTAAGTAGTACTTGAAACTTTATGACATGACTGTGGTTAAAATATTTTGTAGTTAACGATTTGTTTAGTTTCGATGATAATTAGTGAAACCTTGTTTTTTACTTTTACAAAAGAGCGAAATATTTTGCTTCCTTGTGTATATTAATAATTTTTAATGTCATATCAGCCATGAATCATTTATGAAAAACATTCAAGTTTTTTTTATTTATTTATTTATTTTCTAATGATTGTAATGACAGTTATTTTGTTACTTAATGGAAAATTTTGGTGAAGGTTGCCAGTAATATTTTATTTGCATGACATATATTACTACGAACATACTCATAGTTCATAGGTTTATCATCTGATTAAAAAAATGGCATTGTAGAAAATATGTCTTTGGTTAAACGGTCAACATAACAATTATATTGTATTTAAATTATAATGTAGAACCCGCTCTGAAATTTCAGAAATATAACTTCTCAATTATTCTTTTAAATGATGATACTACGTCGAAAATGGCAATATGCTATCGGTATTTTCTAAGGTAATGTGGCAACGAGGATGACAAGGAGATTGTACTTTCTGCATAATAAGAGAAATAAACAGAAAAAAGGGGAAAGACAAATGCTTTGTAAATATTAATTTGAAACAAACTAGATACTTTATTTCCTGACTTTTTTATCAGAAAAGTTTTCGTAACCCGCTGCGTTCATGCTCCAAACAACATTGTTTCAGTCCAGGCGTTGACAATGTTTAGTATTAAAAAAGTTTCATCTTGTTTTTGTTACGAAGACCTAATTTAGACTAATATTACGTCTAGCAGTAAATATCAGTTTGTTCAAGTTTAAAAATTAATTTTATCGGTAAATTAATTATTGCTTAAATTTTAAATGTTTATCTTTTGAGTGTGTTTAAACTATGGATAATTTAAACAAGTAGCTTTTCCGATCTGTAAAGAATATTTCAGAAGTTATATCGGGTGTATCAAAAATGCGGATAAGCTCTTGAGATAATTAAAAAAATCATTGCTTCTTATTTAAGATGCAGCAGCTCGTAAAAGTTGCAAAAAATGCATACTTTAATGTGGAATTGTAGGAAAATTAGCCCTGCTAACTTTGTCTTTAATTAATGATTTATTTTACTGTTTACTTGATTTATTATCTAATTTTTCAAAAAATATTTTCGAAAAATATTTGCTTTGGTTTTTAAATTATTATAGGTCTATGTTTTTTCGTTTCGGATTATTCAATTTTTCGTTATAAAAAAGACCAATTTTTGAAAATTCACTACGAAGTCACCAATAAATATTTTCCAAGAAATTTGCCACAAAAGTTCCTTTCAGTGTTAGCAAATGGTCGACTTTTACTTGAAACACTCCGATAATGTTCAGGATGTGCCAAAACGCAAAAAGTTGAATAACTCATATTTTTCAAATGGAACACCATGTGTTTTTTTATACGTATCGATAGCATTTTATATAAGGTTTCTAATGGTTTTGCATAGCAAATTTAAAATAATTTCTGAAATTTTTCAAAAAAAAAAATATTACAAAAAAATTTGATATCCTAAGATCTGATCAGTCAAATGGTAATTTATTTTTTAATATGTACTAATGTGACTAATTAAGTATTTACATTAGTAATTTAATCATTACTTCATACATAAATGAATTTTACTTATCAAGAATTAATAAAATAAATAAATAAAAAAAGAAAAATTTTTTTAACATTTTTAGAAATACTTCTAATTTACTGTACAAACCGCATATCCTTAGAAAGCTTATAGAAAATGCTATCGTAGGTGTAAAGAAATACATGGTGTTCCATATGAAAAAAATGAGTTACTCAACTTTTTTGCGTTTTAGCACACCCTGTTACATTATGTGCGTGTTTCAAGTAAAAGTCGATAATTGCTAAAACTAGAGCATATTCTGAGTTTTTTTGTTGCAAATTTATTGGAAAATATTCATAGGCGACTTCGCAGTGAAGATGAATAATTCCGAAAAGAGATAGACCTATAATAATTTATACAAAGTTACATTGTATGCAAAAATATAACTTTGTTTCACCACCCTACAACACCTTGTGTATAATAAAAATATTTTGAGTTATCAGATAATGAAAACAGCATGCCAATATTTTAAGTAACAAAAAAGTTATAGATCGATTACTTTCCCCTGGGTCACCTATATATTGGAAATTTATTTTAGAACGAATTTAAATTTAGTTTTAAGTGTGGGGGGCTTTCAGAGAAGACAACCAAACCATTTAGCAAAATATATCGCATGTACATTAATTTTTTTAAATTGACAGGATTTCTACTTTTTTTGGCATTTCGGTCGTACTCTTTTCAGGTTTTTAGGTCGAATCCTTGGGGTTTTCAATTTGTTCCGCTGTTGTTTTTTATTTACTTCTTTCAGAATTTTAAATAAATATTTCGGGTTTATATGCATACTAATTAACTGACCTTCCACACTCTTTTAGATATGACGACGAAGTTGCATGGCGTTTCATATATTATTCTGTTTTGTTAGAGAGGAAAGTACTTACTAATATTGTGTTGTTTCTAAAATAAAATTAAAGTGAAAAGAAACTTGAGCCCAAGAAATATGTAAAATGAGAACAATAACAAAATCCTCACTCACTAAAAAAAATTCAAACATGGCAGCTCTGTAACTGTAATAATGACAATATTTCGAACCAAAACCAAAAAAAAAAAATTTTGACCAAAATCGGGAAATATTTAAAGTTGTAACTTTTCTTGCTTTATTTTTGCAATTGTTCGATTTTGCAAATTTTTTTTTGGTTCAGGTTTATATGAGTATTTAGGTTTTTCGGATAAACAATTTTTTTTAGGTTTATAACTGGAAACTATTAGGTTTTCAATTATATTACGTTTTGGTTTTCTTGGTTTTAGATTTAAATTTTTCCATATTTTAGATACTATTACAAGTTTATTTGTAATTCAGATTGCAGAAAACAATTCTATCATCATATTGTTTTCCTACTTTGGTTTCACAAATTGTTTATTGTGAAACCGAAAGTAGTTTCACAAAAGGAACTTTTGTTTTTGAAATAGTTTGAACAAATTTTGATGAGTTAAACTAAACAAAAATAAACAATAAAAATAGAGAGTAGAAAAAATAGGATATTACACTCGTTTTATAAGGCTTAATTGTGGCACTCATTCTATTGCAGCACTCCTTCGTCGTGCTTCAAAACTATTCGTGCCGCAATAGAACGTCTTTTAAAACTCGTTTAATAGTATACTATTCTTTGTTTGAGTTATAAAGTAAAAAAATAAATTTTACTTTTAAATTAAAGTGCTCGATAAAGTACCACTACTACTAGATACTAGGTATAATGGGCGTAATTTATCATTCCAACAGCAAAAACAAATTGTTAAGGTAGGTGGCAGTAATTTTGTATTCATTTAAAGTTTGTTTATGCATGCGGTGATTATTTTTCTAAAACAGACCACTTGCCTAGATATACAAGGTGTATCAGAAATACGTGTCTTAATTTTAACAGGTAACAGAGCTCAACAAATAAAACATCGTTTCTATTTACAAATAGAAGTTTGTAAATTTGGAAAAAGATAACATACTGAAGCATGTACCCGCCTATGGGTACAAAAATAAAAGAGCCGAACTATTTTCGTTGTGATAGAAACGAACAATGTAAACGATTTAAAACAACAATGAAAATTGTTGTTATGAATACAAACTAATTATTAAACACTGACCGGCTCGTTTGTACCAAAAAAGGAGGAAAACAGTGAAAATTATAAATAAGAATTTTGCAAAACGTTATATAGAAAAGTTGTTGGATTTGATTAGTTGTATTACGTATTTCTGATACACCCTGTATTACTGCTAGTATGATTAGATCTGAAATGAATAATCAAATATTGAAAAATACAGTAAGGGTGTGTGTAGATATCTGTGGGTGTGACTTGCAGTTAAAATCAACCAACAGCTCAAAATTTGCTCTTTTATCTTATAAGAGTTATAAGTTATAACTTATGATGGTTTGAATCAATATCAGTGAAAGTAATAAAATCATTGAAGTAAGTGTTTACCTTTTGTTAAAAAATTAGTTGTGGGTAACGTTTTCGGAATGTTGTTATGCACTTTAAAATTAGTTTAGTTTAGTGACCACAAATATTTTGAATTGATTCAAAAAATTGAAGTCAACCTTCATTAATTTATTGACCAGTAGTGAAGTTGCAGTTTTGCTCTATTTTTTTATAAAAGCGATTCAGAGGTCACCCTACAGAAAAACAACTAATTAAGTGCAAGCTGCAGAGCCTTGACTTAAATATTGCTTTTTTGTATTTGTTTATTTGCAAAAATTATGAATTCACAACTATTTCAACAAATGTTGTTTGTTGAGCAAATATTATACTTGCAGACGAGACGTTTACCTACATAGGTTAGTTTGTTGACCCGAAATAGTTAAATAGATCATTCCATTAAACAAATCTTTGTGCGCTAATCGCATTTCTTGCGAAGATAACGGATGACTTGGCATTAACACAGGCATAAAACTGTCGTAGGTTTTAGTTCAGAGCAGTGTGTGTGAGGAAGGTCAAAAACGCATCCGTTTTTCCAGTGCTGTATTTACCATCATAAAGTAAATTATCGCCGATCTATTTTAACTTCAAGGTAAGATGTTACTTGTAAAAGCCGGCGTTAATCGACTTTGCTGCATTTCCATAGAATATCTGACGTCCATTAGGCAAAAAAATTACATCGTCAGTCTAAGGTCAACAAGTCTGTCGGTCAATTTCAATGGCATTTAATTTTTACAAAGTGTAAGTAGTTATTGTTATTGAGCTTCAGTTTTGTGGTGTCGACCTGGAACCAGAATCAAATTCGTAAGTTATCAAGTGAATTTGCCCAGAATTAAATTTATACCGATTTATTACATTTATATACCTGTTGTGATGACTGACGTAAAAATTATTTACGTTCTTGTTGTTGTTATCTAGAGAGTAAAGTTCAGGACAATTTAATCGCAATCAAAATACCGGGTTCTAAAAATAAAATTCCAATGTAAAAATGAATATCATTGGGTGGGGCCTTTTTTGAAACATTTAATATTTGGGACAATTTTAGTTTTAAGTACTTTATTACAGAAACAATATTTTTATACATGAAAAATCTAATTCAAATTAGTATCTAAACCGTACATTTTTGTCGGGCGATAGTGCTTTGTTTACAGCCAAAAAAACAATTATTTTTTCCTTTGCAATATAAAATTCTTGATTTTCAAAACGTCTGTTTCTGCATTTTTTTAGAGTAGAAGCTGGGTTGCAGAAAAACTAGGTTTAACTTAATTTTTTTATGTCAGAGAATATGCATATTTATAAATTAAACCTCTTTAAACCATGAAACTGGCCATAAAAGACTACAAATGGAATAATGACACCAACACAGCATAATAAAGATAAACAGTGCAATTAAAAAAACTAACAACGAAACAAAATAACCTGCATTCTGGGTGATAATTTCATAAAGAATGATTGTTTGAGTTGGTAATAGATACAATTAAAGTTATTTGTTCTTCGACACTATTTTCTTGTAACAAATACGATTAATCTGAGAGACGATTTACCAAAAGTAGTGCAAAACAATGTAATTTGGCGCCATTTTGATGCTTCAATGGGCACGCAACGTCATCAAGTACGATGTCATAATAATCATTATTTGATGGAACATTTTACGAAAACTTTTAAATTGGCAAGAAGCAAATTCAGGATTGTATTTTTACGAATTCCACAAATTTCAGGGGGCGTTCATGCAAGATTACCTCCATTGTCATCCAAACTCTTGTTTTTTGAAAAACCTTTTTTAAAACAAAGATTTTAAATCAATTTTTCACTTTCAAAATTGAGATATTACTAACTGTCATAAAAATCCCTAAATCGACTAAAATAATAATTTTAGTTTAAAAATGGCAAAAAAGGGGCAAATTACAAAAAATAGTATAAAAAAACTCGTTTTTGAAACTGAATTCGTGCTTTAGTGTGGTCTTATGAAACTTGTTTTTAATATACAAAGTGTTTTTAAATGAATATCATCTAGTTAACTTTGAAATTGGTTTACATGTAAGATAATTTGTGCCTCCCTTAGTCAATAAATGTCACATCTGAGAAATTCAGTTATTTTCTTTTGAAAATTTCGTTAAAATGCAACTAAATTGTTAGACCGAGCAAGAAAACACTTTAACTATAGAAGCTTATTTCCGAATTGGACACTTAATAAATAGAGAATGGTAGGTAATATTCGATGTCTAAATGCCTACCATAAGTTTTATGAAGCGGCATATTCTGATTTTACATGAGAAATTCACAGACGACTAGATGAGAATCATTAAAAAACACATTGTACTATTATGGTTTGTTACAAATTCCAACTGTTACTTTTGTGAGCGACCAAGGAAATGATCACTTTAGTTTAGGAAAAATTGCCAGCAAAAATCATTCACTTACTCGAAATATTTGCCATTTTCCAACTTTTGTTGTTATAGATAAATTTTTCGGTCTCGTATTGAAAATACTCACACAGGATTATTTTTTAAGTTTATTGTATTCTTTATTCTTTCAAATTTTAATATTCTTGAGGAGTTTGTTGCATCTGTAAAATTTGGCTATACTTAAATACTTAAAAATTATTAACGTTCTAACTTTAGAATTTCAAATTCTTGAATCTTGAATCCTTTTAACGATATTTAGACCGAAATGTCTTTCAAATTACGTTTTTTGTTGAAGAAAATGTATCCTTTTCGTATATGTCTTATTTAAACATATTCTATTAACCACTTGCATTCAAATATTGTTTCCTTTGTACATTTTTAGCTGATTTTGTTCAATTTAACTTAATT
Source organism: Tribolium castaneum (assembly GCF_031307605.1). Classification (NCBI taxonomy): domain Eukaryota; kingdom Metazoa; phylum Arthropoda; class Insecta; order Coleoptera; family Tenebrionidae; genus Tribolium; species Tribolium castaneum. The sequence goes on along the minus strand of NC_087399.1, from coordinate 11,260,107 downwards.
TCCAACGAAAATCTATTATTTATAAAAGCACTGTTAATTTCGTATTTATTTTTTTCATGTCGATACTGTTTCTAAATGTGTATTTTTCGTCATATTTCGTTTAACCAAACTTTTTTTTATTGTTCTCAATTGAAAAAGAAAAATTAGTTCGATTTAAGCAGAAATATTCTTTTAAATGAGAGTTATATTTAATTAATTTTGTTCATAAGGATTTTAAAAAATGGTTTATAATTTGCTAGAAATTGCAGGATTGTTTATTAAAAACTCTTTTTATTTTAAACGATGCTGCCGAACGGAAGGTTGTAAAAGTATGTCCTAACTGTAATATTTCCTCGTAATTTAATCGATTTTTTCGTTTGACTAACTTATAAACCAGCTGGATATTGTGTAAACTAGCTGAACTGGTTTGTTGCAATTTGTGACCTAAAAGATTTTAGTTGGATTTTTGCTATCCGGCCCTGTTGGTAGGCGTGTCATTCGTTTTGATTGTGACTGTATACTTATTGGTAAAATGAAATTTTATCGTCTAGAGAAATATGGTTCACAACCATTGTTGTTTTTCTGTTTTTGATGTTTTTTCATTGTTCAATTTCTTGACGTTTATAATTGTCAATCAGAATAACCCAGTAATAAAATAATTCAATAATTCAATCGGAATAATATAGGATGGAATATCGTATTGTATTGTAGGTACATGACGATAAAATTCACCATTATCTTTTCAACAATTTGGTTTTGTTAATAATTTACCCTTTTCTTTCTTTTATATTTCTGAGATTTCGCTAAATAGATCGATCTGTTGGCAAAAATTACCTTATTCTAGAGATTCTCTGTCGACACAGAACATCACAAACAAATTTTATTAAGTTTGTATTTTTCGGCAAAAATACCTAATCTTTTTTAACCGTCCATATACAAAGTGATGAATTTATGATATGCAAAAATAAACTTTGAAAGGAGTTATTTTCAATTATTTTGTTTAATTATATTTTAATGATATTTTTTTATCTTGATGTTATAGTAGGAGCCGGCTTACAGAACAATTTAATTGCAATCAAATTTTAATTCAAATTAAACTTGACATTTGACATACTAAATGGCAACTTAATTGGAATAGTTTAATTCTGAATTTAATTTTAATTTCGCTTTCTGTAAACCGACCCTATAAATTGCAAAATTGGTAAAAGATTTTATTATATAACCACAAAATTGCTGGAACAACAAAAAAATATACAATGGGTCGGTTTATTATAAAAGCGTCATTAAGTTAATCTGCAATTAGATGCGTCATCAATTAACCGATCACGTGACCAAAGTGAACAAATTTGATTGGATTGGTCTCTTTGCGTTGTTAACTATTAACAACGAATTAAATTTTAACAAAGCTTTCTATAAACCGGCCCTAAGGGTCGGTTTACAGAAAGTGAAATTAAGACTTAATTCAAAATTAATCTAATTCGAATTAAGTTGCCTTTTAAAATACATTGACAAATGTCAAGTTAATCGCGATTAAAATTTAATTGCAATTAAAATGTTCTGTAAACCAGCTCTAAGAGTCGATTTACAGAACATTTTAATGGCAATTAAATTTTAATTGCGATTAACTTGACATTTGTCAATACATTTTAAATGGCATTTGAATTAAATCTTAATTTCGCTTTCTGTAAACCGGCCCTAAGTGCCATTTGAACTTTTTAATAGTTTTAAAAAACATTAAGGGCCGGTTTACAGAAAGCAAAATTAAGATTTAATTCAAAATTAAACTAATTCGAATTAAGTTGCCATTTAAAAAGCATTGGCAAATATCAAGTTAATCACGATTAAAATTTAATTGCAATTAAAATGTTCTGTAAACCGGCTCTAAGGGCCGGTTTATAGAACGCTTTGTTAAAATTTAATTCGTTGTTAAAAGTTAACAACGCGAATGACCTGACCTGACAAGGCTGTATCTATCGTACGTTTATAGGATAAGGACCGGTTTATAGAACGCTTTGTTAAAATTTAACTCGTTGTTAAAAGTTACCAACGCGAATGGACCAATCAAAATGGCTGAATTTGGTCACGTGACCAGTTAATCATGCATTTAATTGCAGATTAAATTAATGATGCTTCTATAAACTGGTCTTTATCGTATAAACATACGTAGATACAGCCTTGTCAGGTCAAGTAAAGTCAGGTCAGGTAAAAAATGCTATAAATCACTGGTTTAGACAATTTTTCATATGACGCAATATCAAAAATTCATACAAATATTATTTTTGTCTTAAAAATTGAAGACCAAAACTTCTTCCACATTTTCCTGGCAACTTCTCTTTTATTGGAAAGGTGCTAAACAATTTTTAATTAATAGAATTTGCCTTATACTTGTGTTTAAGCTTGCACTTTTTTTAATGTTTTGCTCGATATTTCGTGTTTTTTTTCGAATGAGACGTAAACTTAAAAAAAGTATGAGAGTAGAAGCAATATTATTTTCTATTTTGTTCCAGTCAAAATGTCGAACCCCTCCGAGGCTTTAGCCACCGCACGCAATGCATTTTCCACCGGAATCACAAAAAACGCCCCATTCCGCCTCAACCAACTAAAAGCACTTTTACGTTTATACGAAGAAAACACCCCTGCGATCATCGCAGCTCTGACTGAAGACCTGCACAAATCCAAATACGAATCCTTGATATCAGAAGTCGATTATCTCAAAAACGACGCCCTTAACATGATTTACAACCTCTCTACTTGGATGGAACCAGAAAAACCCGAAAAAACCCTCGTCAACATCATGGACCAGGTCATAATCCACAAAGAACCCTACGGTGTAGTCCTCATAATCGGAGCTTGGAACTACCCCCTCCAGCTCGTTTTCGCGCCCCTTGCTGGGGCCATAGCAGCTGGGAATTGCGCTCTCTTGAAACCGTCTGAACTAGCACCAGCTTCGTCAAAACTAATCGCAGAACTGGTCCCCAAATACCTTGATAACGACTGTTTTAAGGTTATTGAAGGCGGGGTTGCTGAAACCTCTGCACTTTTGAAGCTACGGTTCGATTATATTTTTTTCACCGGGTCCACACATATTGGCAAAATTGTGAGCGAAGCTGCAGCTAAGTTCCTCACACCTGTGACGCTTGAACTTGGCGGGAAAAGTCCAGTTTATGTTGACAATACTGTCGATATTGAAATTGCAGTTAATCGAATCATGTGGGGGAAATGTTTTAATTCGGGCCAAAGTTGCATCGCTCCTGACTATCTTCTATGCACCAAAGAAGTGCAAGAGAAGTTTATCGAAACTACGAAGAAAGTGATAACGCAATGGTACGGTGAAAAAGTCAAACAATCGCCCGATTATGGGCGAATTATCAACGACAATCACTTCAAACGCATCGTCAAGTTGTTGGAAGGAACAAAAATTGTCTATGGGGGAGAGTATGACTCAAATGAGCGTTACATCGCACCGACGATTGTAGTCGATGTAAAACCAACAGATCCTATAATGCAGGAGGAGATTTTCGGCCCGATTCTGCCTATTATAACCATAGATAACGCAGTCGATGCCATTAACTTCGTCAATCAAGGGGAAAAACCCTTAGCTTTGTACGTGTTCTCGAACAAGAAGACTGACATTGATTTGTTCATTAAGAACACGTCGAGTGGCGGCGTTTGTATTAATGATACCATGATGCACTTCTCGTGTGAGAGTTTGCCCTTTGGAGGGGTTGGTAATAGTGGGCTGGGGGCCTACCATGGCAGGTACAGCTTTGATACGTTCACGCACAAGAAGGGAACACTTGTTAAGAATGCAGGCAAGTTGGGTGAGAAGTTGCAAAATGCGAGGTATCCACCCTATAATGAAAGTAAGGCCAAGTTTCTTAGTACCATGTTGAAGAAACGGCCAACGATTCCGATGACGTACATGTGGCATTTTATCAGTTTTGGGCTGGGGGTTGTGGCCACTTTGGCGGCCAAATGTGCGTGTAACTACATGGAGTATAAGAAACATAAGAATCAGTTTTGAGGTTTTTGTAATTACTATTGAGTTTATATTGTTGTTTGTAATATTATGTTTATAATAAAATTTGTGGATTACTATATATTTTATTGAATAATGAGGGCCCCACGTTGGGCGCCACGAACCTCACGTTGTGCGCCAAGTTATAAACTTTCAAAATACGTGGTATGTCATTAAACAAGAGTTTAAAATCTCGATACAAGTAACCTAGCGAGAGTGGAAGTACAAAAATGAAAACTTGAAAATTTTGCATGAGTTGGTAATCTGTATATTGTATAAAGTGCTACTTTATGAAGACAAAACAGTTCTGCAAATTACTGAGAATACTGAAAGCAAGTTATTTCCAAGGATATTTGACTTTTATTTTGTTGCCTTTTTATTTTATTTACATTGATTTGTAACGTTCTTCCAGTTTTTCATAAAAAAATTCATAAATTTCAATTAATTTTGCTTAGCTAAGGGGAAAATACAAAATGACGTGAACATTATATCGCTCTTATTTCACTGATAAAGTCACAAAATGCGTTGAATTTTGTTAAATTGAGGGAAAACATTGTAAATGCAAGTTTGAATTAGGTTTTTACGATTATTTGATAACATTTGGAGCTTTGTTCTGTTAAAGAAACTTAATTCGAAGAGTTGTGGATTGGTTTTGCTAAAACAAAAAAAAACATTTAAGATTAAGAATGACATGTCTTATTTTCACTTATTGCTATTAATTTGCAACGTATCTTCTCTGAGAAACTTACTAGGTCTATAGATTTCTTCGAATTAATGTAAAGAAAAGGGTAAAAATACAACTTATGTGCTCTGGAGAGCGTTGTCATCGTTTAGAGAAAATCGACAGAAATAGATTAGGAGATTTTTTATTAAGAATCTAAATTAACTCGTGTTTTGCTAGATGCAAACATAAATTACTTTCTATATTTTTTCACTGGTTCCACACATAATGAAAAAATTATGAGCGAAGCTGCAGCTAAGTTCCTCACACCTGTGACGCTTGAACTTGGCGTGAAAACTCCAATATATGTTGACAATACTGTAGATGTTCAAATTGCAGTTAATGGAGTCATATAGGGGAATTGTTTTAATTCGGGCTAAAGTTGCATCGCTACTGACTATCTTCTATGCACCAAAGAAGTGCAAGAGAAGTTTATCGAAACTATGAAGAAAGTCATAACGCAATGGTACGGCGAAAAAGTCAAACAATCGCCCGATTATGGGCGAATTATCAACGACAATCACTTCAAACGCATCGTCAAGTTGTTGGAAGGAACAAAAATTGTTTATGGAGGAGAATATGACTCTAATGAGCGTTACATCGCACCGACGATTGTAGTCGATGTAAAACCAACAGATCCTATAATGCAGGAGATTTTCGGCCCGATTCTGCCCATTATTACCATAGATAACACAGTCGATGCCATTAACTTCGTCAATCAAGGAGAAAAACCCTTATCTTTGTACGTGTTCTCGAACAAGAAGACTGACATTGATTTGTTCATTAAGAACACGTCGAGTGGCGGTGTTTGTATTAATGATACCATGATGCACTTCTCGTGTGAGAGTTTGCCCTTTGGAGGGGTTGGTAATAGTGGGCTGGGGGCCTACCATGGCAGGTACAGCTTTGATACGTTCACACACAAGAAGGGAACGCTTGTTAAGAATGCAGGCAAGTTGGGTGAGAAGTTGCAAAATGCGAGGTATCCACCCTATAATGAAAGTAAGGCCAAGTTTCTTAGTACCATGTTGAAGAAACGGCCAACGATTCCGATGACGTACATGTGGCATTTTATCAGTTTTGGGCTGGGGGTTGTGGCCACTTTGGCGGCGAAATGTGCGTGTAATTACATGGAGTATAAGAAACATAAGAATCAGTTTTGAGGTTTTTGTAATTACTATTGAGTTTATATTGTTGTTTGTAATATTATGTTTATAATAAAATTTGTGGATTTCTACATATTTTATTGAATAATGAGGGCCCCACGTTGGGCGCCACGAACCCCACGCTGTGCGCCACGTTATGAACTTTCAAAATACGTGGTATGTATTTTTTAAAAGTTTAAAATCTCGATACAAGTAACCTGGCGAGAAGTGGAAGTACAAAAATGAAAACTTGAGAATTTTTCATCAGTTGGTAATCTGTATATTGTATAAAGTGTTACTTTATGAAGACAAAACAGTTCTGCAAATTACTAAGAATACTGAAAGCAAGTATTTCCAAGGAAATTTGACTTTTACTTTGTTTTCTTTTTATTTTATTTACATTGATTTGTAACGTTCTCCCAGTTTTTCATAAAGAAATTCATCAATTTCAATTAATTTTGCTTAGCTAAGGGGAAAATACAAAATGACGTGAACATTATATCGCTCTTATTTCGATTATGTGAGGCGTATTTCACTGATAAACTCACAAAATGCGTTGAATTTTGTTAAATTCAGAGAAAACATTGTAAATGTAAGTTTGAATTAGGTTTTTACGATTATTTGATAACATTTGGAGCTTTGTCCTGTAGAGAAACGAATAGTTTTGGATTGATTTTGCTAAAACAAAAAAAATACATTTAAAATTAGTAAGAATGACATGCCTTATTTTCGCTTATTGCTATTAATTTGCAACGTTCTTTGAGAAACTTAGATTGGTCCGAATTAATGGAAAGAAAAGGGAAAAAATACTCCTAACAAGTTATGTGCTCTGGAAAACGTTGTCATCGCTTAGGGAAATCCACGGAAGTAGATTAGAAGATTTTCTATTATAAGAATCTCACTTAACTCGTATTTTGCTAGATGTAGAGGAAAAATAAAAATTTATTTCGATAATGTTTTTTTACCGTTTCTACACATATTGAAAAAATTGTGAACAAAGCGACAGCTTAATGAATTTCCATAAATTTTGCTTAACCAAGGAAAGAAATGTGACACTGAAGTTTCAGTGAATTTTTCATCGAATTTAAAAACTAACTTCTATCGACTAATAGCACAGAAATAGATAAAAAGATAGAACGCTAACGAACATTTAAAAAATTCCGATTTGAATTAAGTAGTCAAGGCTACGAAAATAAAATTTCAAGTAAGTTCAAGAATAATTTATAACAGCTAATTTTAAAAGAAGGCGTTTTTGTAGTTTGGAACAGATAATATATCATTATGTTCTCTGGAAAGCGTTGTCATCGCTAAGGGAAATCCACGGAAGTAGATTAGAAGATTTTTTATTATAAGAATCTCACTTAACTCGTATTTTGCTAGATGAAGAGAAAAAATAAAAATTTATTTCGATAATATACTAACTTTTATCGACTAATAGCAAAGAAATAGATAAAAAGATAGAACGCTGACGAACATTTAAAAAATTCCTATTTGAATTAAGTAGTCAAGGCTACGAAAATAAAATTTTAAGTAAGTTCATGAATAATTTATACCAGCTAATTTTAAAAGAAGGCGTTTTTGTAGTTTTGAAACAGATAATATATCATTATTATATCTCTTATATGGAAGTAGAAAATATGTAGTATATTATAAGACGAGTTTTATAAGAAAATGGCCTAAAACCTCTTTTTAATTGCGTTTCAAATTAAATAAATAAAACACTATATTAAAAAACTTAACTCATTTATTGAACGTTACTTTTCATATTACTATAAGTATTTTTTTGGGTTTGCCATTTTTGAAAGAACCCCCTGAAATCAACCTATGACAAACAGAAAGTGCTACAAAAACTGCTACCTGAATCCTTCAAAAGTTGGCTAATTTTGGAGTATGTCTTCCTTTTCATTTCTCTAAGAAGTTTCTTAACCATCATCCTCCTGGATTTCTGACGCAAAAATGCCTTATTTAAGGCACTTAGTTTTTTCTTGGCAGCACTTAATTTTTGTTTTTCAAGCATGTACAACTTTCTATAGCCTGTTGAGTTTTCTGGAATATCAATTCGTGCATAGGCATGATCTTTTTTTACATTTTTTTTAAGGAAGTTCCTAAAAACGTGACATTATCTAATCAATTAATCTTCTATGAATTTTTTTTAATAATTACTTTGCTTCTTCATCAAGAAAGGGTACCTCGTCAACCTCGAGTTTTATTTCCTCGTTTAAGATTAGGGGACGACATTCACTTGAAAAAATATTTTGCTACACTGTTATTAATTTTTAATAAGACTAATACTTTGATTTTTCCGTAGGTTCTGCTAGTGGATCAGTTTCGGTCAAAATAGGCGCAATAATGTCTTTTGAATCCTCACTAAAATCACCTTCAGTGTCCCTAAAAATCAACAATATTTTGTTGACAGTAGGTTTGTAGTAAAGTCAAAACACTTACTGTGGATTCGTTTCTGAAGTAACTGGAGTATTTTCAAAACAAGTTTTTCCTCTTTTATGAAACGGGTAATGTTCCACATCAAGTGCCTTTGATATCCGTTGTCGCAATTGTTCAAGCAAGGGAAGTCTTAAAACAGTTATTAATTAACGAATTTGTTACTGAATTAACAATATTTTTGAATTAACAATTACTGTGAAATAAATGAAAGAGTGAAAATCAATTTTGAAGGACGCAATTTATGTTTCATACGACTAAGTATCACGGTGTTCATTCTTATAGCACCTTATAGCCATTTTTCATAAAAAAATACACAATTAATACATACTTATCTTCCGAACCTTCGGATTCCATTTCTTGTTGTGGAAGCTTTGTTTCATACACAATTGACAATTTTTTTCAATAATTTCTAATTGACAATTCGTTAAAAACCTTGCGTAGAAACCTACAAACATAAATACATAAATTAGTTAATGCACTGAATTCTGGCATGTCTTTGGCAAACATTCAAAGCTTTGAAAAATTTTCTTTGTAATCGATTCACTGTTTGAGAACTTTGCCAACGTCGCATTTTCTCTCAAAGATAGTTGTTATAAGTTATTCATGCACTTAAAAAAATTAATAGCTAACGTAATTTACAGTTTCAATGATAGATCTAACCACTAATAACTATTTTTACCTAAAATTTTAACTCTGAATGCGTATTTCAGTGCTTTAGTAGAAATTTTGTTAAATTCCCAATTTTTTAGCAACACCGCGCGCTTAAATTTTAAATGCGTATACGTTATTGTAGACGTTGAAAAGTAGGAATCTGTTTTAGATTTCTGGATGATTTTTTAAATTCTTCCTTAAAATACAACAGACATCCACAGAACTCATTTTTCGTATAAAATAATTACAACACACCAAAATACAGACAAAAATGAGTCTCAGAAAGTGGTTTATGTTGATATAATTACGTAAGTATGCAACATTTCAATTCATTCGGACAACAAGAGCCCTCTCAAATTTCGCTCGGAAAATATGAAACAGGCAGACAGAAAACAAAACAAATTAAATAAACGAAGAACAAAACTAAATCTAGTTACAAAAAAAACAGAAAATGAACCTAAAATAATAATAAATAATGAATAAAGATGTAGATACAACAAAAAAACACGAATAAAATAAAAATTCTTACGAAATCTTAGTAAAATACTATTAACAATAAGAAAATAATCAAAGAACTGAGAATTCGAAACTCAAGAATTAGCAATAGTACATAGAATGAAGAAACTGAGATCAAAACTGAAGAAACGACAAGAACAAAATCAAGACTGAGAAATAAAAAAACAGAGACGGAGCAAATGATGAAACTGGGCAAAAAAAAGCGATAAAATAAGAATGTGAAGAAATTTGAGTAAAAATCTACTGGTAATAAGAAATGAAATTAATCTACTCCTAAACAAGTGGAATGTACAATACGTGAAGTGAGAATGAAGAAACTGTGGACAAAAATGATGATTATTGAAACAAAAAGTTGAAAAGGAAGGAAACAAAACTAAGACTGGGAAAGAAAAAACAGAAAAGGTTTGTAATAACTTAATTTCTAATATTTAAATAAAAAAAATGGATTAATCAAAAATTAATTAATTAACTACTTAACGTTAAATTAAACTAAACCTACAACTGAAACGTCAACAATTAAACTACAACGTATTGATTGTCAAAAAAACAAAAAAAAATATTTTTTTTGGCTTGGATACGGTCTACTGTTCTACTGAGGCTAGTTTGGCATTCGGAGGCGATCATTAATATCTGGTATTACCTCCTCGAGCCTGGATGGATAACTGCCACCCTTCTACGTGGTCTGCTGTGATTTTGATAATTTGACGTTTAATTAGATAGCCATGAATCTACACCAATTGTTTTAAAGAAACTGATAGCTGTGAAAGTTACTTGAGAATGCTACTACCTTATATCATCAATTTCAGTTAAATTTTCAAACTCTTAAGGCTCAAAATCTTGCAATTTATGTGATGCGATAATTTAGCCGGTGAGTCCAGATTTCAGATCTACAAACGCTTCCTTAGAAAATAATCAGAGAAGAATCTTAGGAAAAATGTAGATACAAGTACCGAAATAATGCTAAAGAATAACCTAAAAAATTCTAAACAAAACTATAAGAGAATTTGTTTAAAAAAGACGCACAGTAGAATTGTAAAATAAAGTGTTTGTATAATCGTTTTGAATAAAATCTAAAAATTTAAATAGAATCAATCACCACAAATACCACTACCAAAATTTAAATGAACACCACAGGACCATCATTTTCATACAGGTCAATTTTAAATTTTACGATGAAAAAATATTACATGAGTCAATTTGGGGTAAGAGACTATTGTTGGATCCTATATACATATATTTAAACAAAGAAAAAAGTCTTAACCATAAGCAGATATACAACATATTAAACATATAGCTCCAATCTTAGATAGCTTAAAAAAAGTAAGATCAGGCAGCCGTTGCGATTTTCGCATTTTAATAGGTTCCTTGTGTTTGTAACTGTAATTTAGAGGCAGGTTCCAATTATTGTAGCAATTGTAGATGATGATGACATTTTTATGTCGAAACGTCCCAACTATGTTTTTATAGTAAAAAATGTTTTGTTTAATAAAAGGACCTGATAACCAAAAGAATTATAATTTATTAACAAACACAAAGGTTCAAGTAACTTTTTCTTAAAAATCTAGACAATAATTGTAAAGAAGCATTTGAAGATTTTTTTAAGGATCTGGAAATCTGAACACTTTATAAAATCTGAAATAATCTAAAAAAGGGTCTACACAAACGGCTTTAGAAAAAAATCAGAGAAGAATCTTAACAAATATCTAAAAAAAAAGTACGGCACAATGCAAAGAAACAATCTAGGAAAATTCTAAACGAAACTATAAAAGAATTTTGAACTTAAGAGAGAATTCAGAGAATATCAATTTTTATTTTAACTTCGTGATGAACTATGGTGATTTTACCAAGCTTTAGATATGCAAGTGGCTTAACACTATCAAAAAGGTATATTTGGATTAAATGCATACTAAATTTTTCAATTTGATTGGTTGTTAAAATGTCATTTTACTCAGTGTCATTTTACATAGGTTTAAATTTAACATATTGTTACATTGAATTTGTCAGGTAAAACAGAGTACCAATCCCTATACAAAAAATTTTATTAAAAAATGTTAGTACCAACCTTAACAAATAAGATAGAAAAACATCCCTAGAAGAACCAATATAACTGGTAAGGTAAAACCGCTAAAATCCCAAATTAGTAAATTCTACTTTTAACTGAAATGGAATGAAAGAACTAACTTTTGAGAGAAAATGAGTAAATGCATAGTTTTGAAACTGCTAAAAAGGAGTATCTTCGTCTTTTTATTTGTTCCTAAATAAATGTTTGGGTAAACTGAAAATGCTCGGAACATCCAATTTTAAGAATTGTTTTGTAAGGCCTTGTTTACTTTGTCAATCCGTGCTTTTATTTAGTAGCTTTGTCGGTTGCCAATTTTCTCTTCTTACTGCATTGCAAATTCAATACTGTCTATTCTGACCATTTAACACTCGCCAAAAAAACAAAACTTAAATCCGACTTACGAATGAAATTGAGTATTAAATCCCTTATGTTGCAAACTCTCACATTCGGAAGCCAGTGAAGCTACACAACAGTGAACAAACTTATTTCACATTTTATTCACAACAGCCCCAAGTTTTCAAAGGTAGCGAAGTGAGGTTATGTTCTGTATTTTGACTTTTAGTGGAATATCTCTTTTTGAGGTTGCATCGCCATATTTTAACCTTATTCTATGGTCAAACTAGTAACCAAAAATATTAATAATATTATTGTTTTGTAAATTATTCATAATGGCTTGTGCAGTAAAGTCGTGCCAAAGAGTGAGAAAATTTAAGCCGGAAGGTGTTGCATTTCACCTGTATGTAGTGCCCCCAAATGTTTTTTTAAATACTCTTAAATTGTATTAATTTGTAGGTTTCCCACAGGACACTTACTTGCAGCATGGAAAAAGGCTTTAAATTTACCCGATAATTGGACATGGAGCAGATCTAAATTTGTTTGCTCTGAACATTTCAAGAGAAGTGATTATGTGCTAATTGGAAAATATCCACGTTTGAAATTAAATGCTGTGCCTTCGGCAAAACTTGGGAAAAAAGGTTCAGAGTGAGTGAAAACATTATCTATTTTCTTATTATGTAAAATTTTAATTATTTTGGTACAAAACACCTGTTAGGAAATTTTAAAAATATGTTTTCCTAGCCCTAGTTTTAATTATTATGTTGGCAACTAGAAGAATTACCTACAAAACTTCAATCATTTTTAACTTAATTTGTTGAAAAGAAAATAGACAAAACGTTTCGTTTTTTTTAATTAGAATCATTGCATTAATAAGTTTTCAATAAAAACAAAAACCTAAAAAGTATAGCACACAAGCCGCTTGTCGAGTGAAGCTAAATTGTTTATAAATAGTAGTTCAGTGTATTTTAATTCCGAAACCTAAAAATATTGGAAAAATGGTGAACCAACATTAGACAACCAAATATGGTAATTTTGAAGAACAATATTTTGACAGGACTGGTGAAGGACCATGTCTGAGAGAGGATATTATTCCCATCTCAGACCCTGTGGTAAATATGAATATTAAAAAAATCAAAATACTAATTTTTGACAAATTTTTAGGATAACAAAGCCAATATTCTAGAAGTATTTGTTGAACCAAAGCCTGAGGTCGAAAAATATGAACAAGTAGAGGAGCTACAAAAAGAGCCACAGAATGTACAACAACCAATGGTTAATCGTTGCTTTAATATTCATTTCGAACATTCTTATTTTATCCACAAACGTGTATTACTAATTGTACAAGTAAAATGTTATAACTTTTCAGCCATACATTAAAAGTGAAAAATCTCCCTCTGTACTAGTTTATCTGAACAATTGCGTTCGGGGATAAAATAATTTTATTCGGAATAAAATTGAGTTTATGTAGCTCTCTATAACTATCACTTTTACTTCTAATAACATGATCTATTATTAGGGCTACTTTGAACAACTCTACCTACTTACAAAGCAAAAAGTTGCAGTAACTGAGTTGAAAATAAGAAAAATGCGACAAAAACTACAACGCCAAAACCACCGAACCAAAAAACTCAAACAACATTTAAAAGGAATGAAGAAGAATTTAAGTGTGCCTCACATAATGAATGGAATAGGTGGGCATTTTTTACTTTGTTTTTTTTTTCTTAACTTTTTTTGTGTTTTTTAGGGGACATAGAAGCCGTTATAAAGGACATCACACCCAAAAAAATCCTTATAATTCCGTAAATAAAGATACAAGATGTAACTGATAAAATTTATTTTTACAAGCATTTAAATAATTAAAAAGGAATATATAAACAATGGAAAGATATCTCAAAAAAACACAATCCGCAAACGAAAAATAAACCCGACGTTTTTTCAAGACATCCTACTTCAATTAGTTGTATTATACCACAAATTCCTTGATTTGGTGACAGATGGCGCTATCTGCCCAATCAAAGGAAGCTGTGACTTACATGATAATTATAGCATATAGACCCATTTACAAAGTGATTTTAAATGTTGTAAAAACTCAAACAAATACAATTTGATTGTAAGTATATTCTCCAATAATTAATCTACAATTTAATTTAAATAACTTACCGAATAATTACAATACAGTGATTCATCATATAAAAAATCCCCAAAGAAATTAATAAACCATTACTAGTCTAATTCTGTGTGCAACATTTCTGGAGGTTTAGACGTTGAGGCTTGTGGTGTTGTCGTTTCATCGTCACTATCGTCTAAACCTCTCAAAAACGATTCGAAAAAATTGTCAAAAAGGCCGCCCTGTTTTTGTTGTGGAGGTTTCAGACCGAAGAATATTTGACCTATTTTATCCAAATAGCCCACGTAACAAGGATCCCTTTTTATGGACGGCTCGTACTGTTCACATAATATTACAAAAGTGGGGAGTTTTCGACTAAAATTGATTCGGATTATTATGGTGTCAACATGGAGGACTTAACTTAAGGAGGTGACACAAGATGGCGAATTTGACATTCTAAGAGTGAGCAAAACTGAATATATTAAAAAAAGTTTTAAAGCTTTATTTAGTTAAAGGCCAAGATAGTTTATAAATTTATAACATCTATCAATTATTTAATAGTTTTATAATTTTGATAGAAGTTGGTAAGGTGAAAAAATGGTGGACTTTTTACCACTGGCTTTTTCAGATTATTTTTATCAATTTAAGCTTCTTTTTTGTAAATTTTACTTTTCTTGAAAATGTTGACAGCACTGTCAACAAAACTGACAGTCCTTGGTGCCATCTGTTTCAATTTAATTTAACTGCTTTCGTACTCTTTTTGACGGCGTTTTTACGTTAAGTTGACTTGCCATACACTTTTATATATCTTGCTTTCTAGATATAATATGTATAAAAAAATCATCTACAAGGAGTAAACATGAGAATGAAAGTCAGAGTAACAGTTTATAAATAGAGAGATAAATCTACTACAATCGAAGAAACAATTTTTCTATCAATAGGTGGACTCAGGAAGTTGTCAGTCGTTATTCTGACAATTTTAATAACTTATATACGAGTATGCGGGTTTTGAGATGTTTTAAGGCAAATTAACATTGCTTTCTTTATATTTTCTGCTTAGCTCGTAACAGTATAATATCCATTCCAGTTCCATAGAAACATTTGCTCTCAAAGTTAGAAAAATTATTCAACCACTTAAAAATTAATAGCTAATGTAATTTATAGTTTCAATGACAGTCTAATGATCAACAACTATTTTACATTTTTACCAACGTTATTAAAAAATTAATTTAGTAAAATGCAATTGAATTGGAATGACAAGTAGAAAGCGATAAAGTTGACGCAAGAATATTATCACAAACAACAATAAAAAAATACATAAAATATTTCATATTTTTCAAAACGCTGCAAATACGTTTTAAGATAAGGAACAAAGTTGTAGAGAATTAAAATTTGCGGTCAACGAAGAAATGTATAACTCGTTTGTTGATAGGCAATTAATAATCTTAACTATTAAGGGCACTCACTCGCTATGTTCGGTCGTCCTTTAAATTTATCGCATATTAACCGCCTTCATTGACAAACTGTTTATTTCGAATTCAAACTATTGAATCTTGTTTCGCGTCCTAGTTTTAGTCCTCCGTAAGTATAATTATTATGATTTAATCTTACCTTTCAATGGCTTGCAATAAGAAGAAGATAAAGTTGAGTAGAGGCAGTAGATATGGGGGCCCTGATCGCTTTATCCGAGGATGTTGTTCAGTATAGCTTGTAAAAGTCTGATAAGCTGTGATTTTATTACTTAGACATAAATACTGGAACACAGCTTGTGCAATAAACAAATCTGCTTCGCATTGAAAGCCTTGTGTACTTTGAAACTCAATTAATAATTTTGCACAGCCTTGGCCATCTTTAGAATAAATGTAATGATGACGAGCTTGGAAATAATTTTTCTCGTCCCAATATACTTGCGCTATACACTAAAACAACTCAATTTAGTCGATCGAAACATAAAGTGGGTTTCTTTTTTAAACAATTGTCAATGTCAAAAAAAGTGTTGTCAATTTCTTGGTGAATTCTAGTATTTGTTCAAAACTAAAAAACAACCGACACTTTTCACAATTGCTTTTCTCTTTTAATTAGTGGGTTTTCTTGGCACTTGGCACTAGAGTCCACTTTAACACTTTATAGAAGCAATGCTAAAAAATAATCTGGAAGAATTGTAAACAAAACTAGGGAAGAAATCCAACTTGTAGAATGTTTCTGCACTTTTTTATATTTAGGTTGTTTTCTATTATTAATAATAAGTTTGCGTTTTTTTGTATCGATTTTTACTTAAACGTGGAAAAGTGTAGTGATTTTTCCCAAATTCTCTTAAGAATTTACAGGGTGTAACGAAAAAATAAGGACAAAAAAGCAGATTTTTCAGGTGAAAATAAAACGATTTAACCCAACTTACCTCTATACGTGAGTTGTCTTTTATTTTTCGTGAATAAAGTACAGAAACAAAAATTCAGTTTTCTCTGGGGCGCGAGTTTTGGGACAGCCTGTATTGCTTTAAAAATATTCTCCATGATTAATACACATTTGAATTTTCTTGAACAAATTTTTGAACCCCCTTTTTGACCCCAAAACGACCCATTTTTGGGCAATTTTTGAAAACAAGTGGCATCCAAGACGAATAAATTTTTTGCTGAATGTATGCTGGTCCTTTGAATGCCCAAGGATGCCGTAATATCACGATCTGTCACATTATTGCTAGCATTTTCTAAAATATTAGAATCAGTAATGTGCCAACAGCTCGTAAACTTCCTAGAGAAAAATAAATATCTAAGTCAGCAACAGTTTGGTTTCAGAAAAAGCTTCACCACAACCGGCGCAATATTGTCATTAGTTAAAGATATTCAAAAAGCATTTGAAAATAAACAAACATGTAGGTGTATTCACGGACCTTAGCTCTGCATTTGACTGCATTGATTTTGCTAGATAAACTACGCTTCTATGGAGTAAGGGGAACATGTCTAAAACTGTTTAGATCCTATTTGGAAGATCGAACAATACGTGAAAATCAACGCATCACTAAGTAAAGCAGGACATATAAAATACGGGGTACCTCAGGGGTCCATACTGGGTCCTGTTCTCTTTCTAGTTTATATAAATGACTTAGAAAATTCTATGGACAAGAACATTCTAACAATAATGTATGCTGATGATACGTCATTAAGTATTCCTATAAACAAGAAGAAGAACGTGGTACCGATTAAGGAAAGAATGATCAGAGATGCAGATGAGTGGTTTGCAGCCAATAAATTAGCCCTAAATAAAACAAGAACAGTTACAAAAGTGTTTGAACTTCAATCGCAACTCAAACAAACTAAACACATAAAATTTCTTGGACTGTTTTTAGACAACAAAC
Organism: Tribolium castaneum; assembly: GCF_031307605.1. Lineage (NCBI taxonomy): Eukaryota > Metazoa > Arthropoda > Insecta > Coleoptera > Tenebrionidae > Tribolium > Tribolium castaneum. Next base: position 11,242,775 of record NC_087399.1, on the reverse strand, counting down.
TATCGTGGACACCCCATGTTTATGAAGTTTGCAGTAGGTTGTCCACAGCAGTATTTGCAATACGAAAAATAAGAGTAGGCGTTAACGAATATGCCGCTTTATCAATTCCCAAATAAATTACGGTATTTTATTGTAGGGAGACGCAGTCTACGTTCATGTCCATAAGATTCTTGTTTTACAGAAAGCTGCAGTCAGAGCAATTGCCGAAATATGTAGTGATGTTAGTTGCAGAGCATATTTCAAAAAGTACAAAAGTATGACACTACTTTGTCTTATATTTCATAAAGTTTACGATGTTAGAAAAAATATCTCAAGTTATCCCTCTTTGGTAGACGTGCATAGTCATGACACAAAAACCAAAACAAATCTTGTTAATCCGCGTTTTCGCTTAGCAAAAAGAGACAATCTAAGTATACGGCTTTATAACTCTCTACCTCAAAATCTAAAAGATCAACATCTTCCTCTCAAAACATTTAAAACTAAGTTAATAAATATTTTAACTGAGTGCAGCCTATACAGTATTAATGAATATTTTTACATGTTTTAAAGTAGATAAATATAATGTGGCCCAACAAAATTATATTTTTATCTTACTGACAAGTCGATGTATTTCAATATCTTAGGACAATAAACTTATTATTATTATTATTATTATTATTATTATTATTATTATTATTATTATTACAATAATTTCACGAACAACATCAAAGTTTTCGGGAAGTTTTTGCATCAAGTTCATCGATACACTGTTGCTGAAATAATCCACTTCGAAAATTGTAAAAAAAAATATCGCTTGAAAATTTTAACAACTTAATTCCATTTTTGACCGAGATGAATTTTCGAAATATTTGTAAATCATATAAAAATCACCAAAACCAGGCCAAAACTTTCTGAATAAGTTTATCCTAAAAAATGTTAAATTTTACGATATAGACGTTGGTTTTCAGATAAAATTAACAGGAAAGTCCATCCCCGAAATATAGAAGGCATCCTACGTACCAAGTTACACCGTTTAAAAATGATTTTAGTTTTTCTTTAATAACTTCTTAACTGAGTAATGGATTTTTATGAAATTTGCAACACACTATTTAATATCAAAGCCACCTGTTTTGGTGCTAATTTTTTTGTTATTGTAAAGCTGTAACTTATTAACAACTTTACACATTTGAGATATATCTTTATAATACATTCTCCGAGAAGCTAATTCTTTTCTTAATCGTAAAATCCATTATTGTTACTAGTTTTTTTTATCTTACAATTTTTTTTGTTTTTAAAAGAAAAAAAAAATATTTAAGTAGACGTCTTAAAATTTCGGACGATCGCCAATTATTATTTGGTTTAAAAAATCCATTTCCTTAGATTTTAGTAAGTACAAATTGTTATTTTAGTTATTAATTTATTTTAAATATTTGTTTGGTACAAACTGAACGGTATTTAGAAATTCACAACTGTGCTTTTTTTTGTTTAAATTAATAACTAGTTACAGCATTGTTAACGTAAGCGGTAAAAAAAAGGTTTAGAAAACAATAATACAGTTATTTTAGGAATAACGCAACCTGAGACCAAAATTTTCAAAATAATTTTGGTATGTAAAGTTTTTTTCAAAATACACGATTCGGTTTACATTTAATGTAATTTGCAACAAGAGATTTTTTGTGGATTTAAAATGGGAGAGGACATCATTTAAATTGAAATAATTCATTGGGTACATTGCCTTGTAGGCGATAACATTAAATACTGTTGACAAGTGACGTACTACAACTGTTGAATAATTTTTGAAGAGTTTTTTTCTAGTTTCTGGTAGTTTAGAAAATGGAAATCGTAATATGTATAACTTTTTTATTTTTGTAAATTTGCTATCCCGTCCGTTATTGCAAATAAATAAATGTTGTTATTTCTTTCATCGTGAAAAAGACCAATAATTTTTAGTTTGCAATGTCTAACTTTGATATTGTTAGTCTTTAATAATTAAAACCTGTCTGAACCATTCTTTTTTAAGTTATTTTCATATATAAGATTTTTTGTCCCATTTGTCGAGTGTTAACAAAAAGTAAATCAATCATTGCCTTATTTTTCGGTTTTGTAGTTTCAAAAAGTTCAACAGGTTTTTTTACTTTAAAAATAGTTGTTGGAATTAGTGCCTTTTAAATTAACTTTTCATAACGATTTTTATAATTATTATTAATTTTATAACGATTTTTTTATAACGTCCGTCATCAAATTGTATTTCTCTTTCGTCCTCGTATTTTAAATTTTACAAATGCAAACATTTTGTCTGGTACTAAATTCCTATAAAAAAAAATTCACCTCTACTGATAGTACTCATAAAAACTGAAAATAATATCTAAAAATTTGAGCAGTGTCCTGTCTGTTAAAATTTAAAATGGTTAAATAATAATTTTCGAAACTTTGAAATTTTGACACGTAAACTTAACTATCTCTATTCAATGTGTTAACGATAGGTAAATAATTCACAATAATAATAGAACACAAAACAATAAATATCGACTATTCCAGTAAACGTATTAAAGAAAAAAAAATATTTTTTTTGGCGCCACCTAACTTAAACGGTGCAACTTAGTACTAGGTGAGACAACCTTATCGCGCACCCAAAAAATTCGCAATTTCTAATGAATGAAAATCCTAAAATTTTACAATTATAAATTTTTATTTAGTTGGTTAAATAATCGGGCTTTTTTATTTAAACGCAAACCAGACGTGTGATTCATTACAAGATGGTATAATTTGCCAACAAAGGGATCACTTACCAGTAGCCGACCTTTTTGTAGCCCCTTATTTACAGTAATTCCATAAAATTGACAAAAACTGATGCCTGTATTCAAATATCCCACGAAATCTTTTACAATTTTACCCCAATTACAGTTCGCATTGTCAATTACATTTACGACGCCACAAGTAGCAGCTCATAAATAAAAATAATTTTTAAAGTTAAAATGTATAAGTGCGTTTAATTCAAAATCTGATTGGAATTTTTTTCGTTAATTTCGTAAACAATTATCTGAAGTGAATACGCGTAGTTTAGTATAAAATTCAGAATTTGCCCCACCTGGTATAGGGCCACAAGTTGGGTTAAATCGCGTTATTTTGGTACACCTGTAGTAAACTTTATCCTTTTACAAACCCACTTTGTATGTATACAGTTAAAATAAGAAATGGTAATTAACTTGTTAGTTTTCCGTTACCATTTTTATAACGATTAAATAACTAGTGACTCATACCAACATGACAACACTTTGACAATTATTTTAGAAGAGAAGAAACAAAATTTCGGGGAAACCCACCTGGTGCAGGAAAGGGTGTCCAAAACTTCGATGATTAGAAGACCACCTTAAGGCCTGTGCTAGAAACGTCTCCCGTTCGGGAGTTGTGGAACTAATGCTTGAAAAGATTTTGCACAACTTTGGAGTCCATCCGTCGTAGTCTTTCTCCTCAGATTTGACTAGAACATCCACTAAAAGTATTGCTAAATCTGCACCGCTGATTTGCTGCAAATTCGCTAATAATAACACATGCCAGAGATTTGGGTACCAAACACCTGATCGTGTTCGAGAAATAAAAGGGATCCATTGTAGAGCATGTCAAGAGTTTCTTTGTATTTTTTCTGGGCCAAGTACCTGAAACGTTGAGGTTAGGTGTGGAACATTCTGGAATTTTGATTCATGAAAAGGAGCAACTGCCGAAATTACCTAAAATATAAAGTCCTGTACATCTGGTGGGCTTCATAGTAGTTACCATTTTTGACGGAATTTTCTAACTTTTCTAAAACTCGAGAAACACCACGGACACTGGAAGCCGCCATGTTTATTTGGGAAATGTCACGGTCAGCCCCGATGGAGAATTTTCAGTTTTACAGTTTAAACCCTGACATTCTAAATGTACAGTGCGTTTCAACCTTAAAAGAACACTTTCAAACCTTTCTGATCGCTTCCGATTTTCTCTACTAGTGGGCAAACACAATGAGCCTATCGTCGTATTTACCTTAATTCTAATTTAAGAAACGTAGAACTTTATAAATTAATTGTGAATAATTTGGAGAACAATTTAAAACAGAATCTAAAGATGGATTTTACATCTAAAAACGGCTTCATAAAAAATCAGAAAAGATTTTTATAAGAAACTTAAAAAAAGTGCAGAAATGATACTACAAAAAAAATGTGGAAGAATTCTGAATGAAACAAGAGAAGATTTTTAAACTCTAAAAGAAAATTTGAAGCATGCATAAGAAATGTTTTTTTTTTAAATTAGTATTGTCTAGAAAATAATTCTAAAATTCTTACCTAGATCTAGAAAAAATTTAAAATAAATCTTAAGAAAAATTTAATGAAGAATAGAGAAACATTGCTGAAAAATAATTGAGACAAATTTTGAAAAGACGCAGAGAGAAATTTTGAAGAGAATTTCGTGGATGTGAATAAAATGTATGTAGAAGTTTTGAAACAATTTTGAAAAAATATTTAATAGTGTTTTGTACAATAACTAAATGCAACGGTCTGTTTGTCTCTTTCGTTCTTTTTTATTTTTAGCAACCTGTATTTAATTAAATTTAAACTCATTTGCATTTTTCAGAGTGAAATGGAAAGTTTCTGGGCTCAAAATTTGTTGCTGGGATTTAGTTTAAACTTTTTTTTTTTTATTTCTTATTCTTTCAATTTGTGCTTTATTTCACTCAAAAAATTCAAATAAACGATTGCAAATTTTTACCAAGTTTGTTTGAGAAGAAGCAAGTGGCACAGTTGGCAACATTGCCGCCATTATCTGTTTTTAACAGTGACAATGGTTTAGTCAAAAAATGTGGATATTTTAGGTTAATTGGTTAACTTCAATTTCAATGAATAATTAACTTTTGGAATTTTTTCGATGGAATTGAAAGTGAAAACAACTTAATTTTCAGCTCTTCTCAAGGAAAATTATCCGTAGATTTGTGAATCTGAGTTTATTTTTCATCCGCAATTAAGATACATTATTATTATTAATTGTAGCAATTTTATTTTTGTTTTATTAATTTTTTATCGAAGTTAGATAGCTCGAATAAAAACACAAATTGATAGTTTTTTTATAAGAAATCCCAGCGACAAACTTTGAGCCAAAAAAAATCCTCCAAAAACTTACTCCGTGGTCCATTTCACTCCAAAAAGTGGAGATGCGTTGTTCAAAGATTCTATTATCGCTTCACTTTTATAAAAACCACGTCCTAGTGTAAATTCTTTATATTTGGCCTGTGCAAGTCGTAACTTCTAGTAAGAAAATTGTCAGAATTGAGTGTCTACTAAAGTAGATTAGAAGCACTGAAAGTTTTTAAAATCTGTTAATTATTGGGTTACATTTGTAAAGTTGTGAAACTGGTCCAAAAACTGAAAAACTCTAAAAAACTAAGTACGACATACCAAACTAACAACTTTACAAACTGGTTGTTATCCAAGTGATAACTTAGGACTTTTGCTTCACTTCCATAAAAACCATTGTTGTGCAAATTATTTACCTACCTGTTACCATGACAACTCATAAAAAGTTTATGCTAATTAACTGCTCTTTGCACCACAATGGTCACAAAACTTACACAGAAACTGCACGGCTAATAGTATTATTTAAGGATTCTGATAAAAAAAATTTTTTGGTAAATTTATTACTATGAGAATCTAGTCACTGAATATTTATTAATTTCAACCGACTTTGCACATTGACATTTTTGGTATTTATCGTGGCTAGACAAACAGTTTTTTTGAATACTTTCGTACTTGTTACTTCCAACACTTTAATCAAACCCATGAATAAACCTGAAAGTTTTGTTGTGTTGTGACGTGTTTCTTGTAGATTCGAAATATAGTCTACACGACTTCACTTGCATCAAGTAGGGATTTTCATTGCCATAGATTGCCTTCATTACCATCAAAGTAAGAAAAGCAAAGATTTTAAATATATTGTTTTAGAAAACGCTTAATTATAATTTAATCGTGTACCCAAAGCCCAGTTGACATCAATTAGTGCCAATTACTGGGTGCGTGGACCACTATTTAAACTAGTGTCAGTGACTCGTATTGTGTTTAGTTAATTCTAGTTTTATCTAGTTCTGTGGTAATTTTTTTCGCTCAATTTTGTGAAAACCCCAGTTAATAAAATGGGCAATAAACTGTGTAAACATGCCGTCTCGTCAGGAATTGCATGATTTGAGCCACCAGACGTGAGGTAATTATAAATCAATTAATCGCCAAACGGCGGAAATTCGTCCGCCAGGTAGCGTTGCCGTTCCAAAAATGTAGAAAACCGGGTCCGCCATTGTTCGAAGTCGGCTGTTTTATGGCCGTGCCTTCGCCCAAATCGTTAAAATTCTCGCGTCACTGTTTCATTGGGGAGTGTTTGGAATGATCTGAGGGCCCCCCGGGTCGAGGCGGCCGTCCCAAGGCCCAGCACGGAGTGCCAAAGTTCGACAGTCAACAGTGTGTTATTTCCCAAACATCGATTCAACCTTTCGAATTTGTGCGGTTGTCTTATTATCACTTGAGGGCCCGCCGTAAAAGGCCCCAACCGACGACGGGATCGTTTAAATTGGTTTTTATTAGCCGTAACAGCGCGATTTCGGGCCGTTTGGGCGCCCAGGTAAGTCCAAAAGCGAAAGTAAATACGGCTCTGGATCGATTCGATTTTTCATTCGAAGTGTCACGGTGCGGAAACGCCATGTGGCCGAATTTTACCATACGCGATTTAAAGGGAACCACACACTGAGATCATCGCTGATTTCTAGTACGATGACTTGATTTGGTGATGGCCCAGGAGGCTATGATTTGTCAAGGACAAGAGCCAAATATTGCTTCCGGTTCTAAACTTTTCGACAAGAATTATTATTTTGACACAGTAAAATGATTAATGTAGGGCGGTGCCTTTAATTTAGATCATAAAATAGCATTACTTACACGATAACGTATCATTTTTTAACATATACTATAAAATTAACTACATTGCAAAATTAGACCTATTGTTGATTTACAGCTGCTTTTAAATTTCCTTAGAAATTCAAACCACAACCAGCTCTAGTTGTCATAAAATACACAAAAGCAGGGTCGTATTAAAAAGAACTTATTATACCTGCTTTTGTAGTGTCGGTTGATGTGATAGTTATACAGGGTGTTTCATGTAATTTTAGAAGGGCATTATTACAAATGAAAAATTGGATTGTTTTCTCTAATTTGAACACCCCTTTGATTTTTTCTTCTGTTTTTCGAGACATCCAAGGTGGCGCCTTTTAGAAAATAACGCTGTATATTTGGGTGTGTCATTCTAATTTTCAGTGAATTACAAAAGTACTGGGCTATTGTTATTTTAAGAGGAATCGGATCTAGAAAATCTTATAATATATATATAAATCTTATAATATATATATCTTATATATAAAATGCGATTTTTTTAAATGTTGATCTAGTTATCCATGACAGTTACCTCAGCAGTGAATAATTTCAATATCGTTTTATCTGTCAATATTTCTAAAATGTTCACCGAAGAATATAAAATATATTGTAATCTTAGTTCCGTAATGGACATCGGGTTAACGTAACTGTCATGGAAAACTAGATAAAAATTTTAGAAAATCGCATGGTAATAATAAGTTATTCTTTTATACACAAAATGTCTTATTTGTATGCAAAACCACGTTCAGCGTTATTTAGTTTCACAACTGAAAAAAACAACTTAAAATTAAAATTAAATCGCCATGAATTGCTTCCATCCTGAAGCGTATCAAGTAATAAGTACTAGCATTTCATTACACCCCTACATAGATATTTGTGCCGAGAAGGGCCTTTTTTCTGTGAAGACTTCTTAAAAATCATTGTTTTTTGAATCTCCGGCTCATTCCGTTAAAAAAATACATCATTCTTGAAAAATTATGCCATTCCCAAAATTATACAGTTCGGTTCTCAAATCAAAAGATTATTGACTTAACAGTGTTGTAGAGCAGTGATTTCTTGAATGAACCAATGCAATTATAGATTTCGACAAAAAAAAACAAAAACAAGTAGGCGATGTGAGGGAGAAACTTGTAGAGGGAAGGTGTCGTCTACCGTCAATGTTAATTATTTTTGTGTATTATGCTTTGTGTACAGGGTGCTGCATTTTTAATAGGAGTGAGACTTTCTTGGGTCGTTTTTTTTCGAAAATAATTTTGGTCAAAACCGCATCTGAAATAAAGACATTATTTTTTACTTTTTTACAGAGAATTTGATAATGTCATCAGTGATTTTTTTAATCATTCGTTTAGCTGTAATAATATAAAGTTTAATTTTTTTAAATAGGAATTATAGGCGGATATGATATTTTTGAAAAGTTAATTATTTACTGATTTGTTATGTCTATCTGTGTAATATATTATTTTTAAATATTAAAAAAGCATAACATCGATTTTTATTTGTAGTAGGCCATGAAAAAATTTTGGATTGTCAAACACTAATTAATTTAAAAACAGCATAATAAATTATTATTAGATGAAATATTTGCGATTAATAAAAATTCTTTGTTTTTAGTTTAAAATGGCAAGCTTACATTGTCATTCTATTTTCTAATTAAAAATGTAATGTCGAAAAAAATAATTATTTACAAAATTTTATTTTACAAAAAAATGTCAGTTCAAATACTCTAAATCATAAAAAAAGTGTCATCAAATGATAGTGACACGTCGTTTTCTGCACATTTTTTATGTAATTAAAATCTGCGACGATCGTATATTTGTTCAGTTGAAAATAACTTTAACATGGCTTATTTTTATAATTTCACATTTTCTACTTTAATAACAGTTCACAAAATTTCTAGATTGTTCACACATTTTATGTGAAATAAATTTTCAATGGCCAACTACTTTCAAATATTTTAAATATATATTTTATCAAAGGTATATAAAAATATCAAACTGTATTTATATTATTTTCAATTCAGAAACAATAAGCTTTTCGAAAATGTCATAGCCAACTATGATTCCTATTTAAAAAATACTTTATATTATTACAGCTAAACGAATGATTAAAAAAAGGAAGTTATGCATTTTTTAGTATTCCGCTAAAATGTCAACTTTTGTTTATGTCGAAAACAAAAGACGATAGCGGGATGTGGTTTTGACCAAATTTTTTTCTCAAAATATGGACTTTTTTAAGTTAACTCGAAACTTAAATAAATAGGATTGCATTGTCACGCAGATTTTACGTAAGTATGCAAAATTTCAATTCGTTAGGACAACAGGAACCCTTTCAAATTTGACTCGGAATATATGAAACAGAGACAGTCAACAAAGCAAGTTAAATAAAAGCTTTTAAAAAATAGGGAAGAACATTGAAGTTGAAAATTTGTTTTGTAATCTTTGTATACAATTTTTTTTTTGAAAAACGCAACACAATCGACGAATTTAAAACATTGCAGAGGTGGAAAATACGTTATTGCATTCCTTGGTTGGAAAGTGATTTATGTAGGATTTCCGAGATTACAATCTCATCAAATTAATGTCGAAAATACAATGTGTTCACAAGCGACTAAGTTATTACATCGAAAAGGTTATTTTATTACTTAAACAAAATGTGGTTGTGAATAAAATAAAACATACGTTTCGGCGGGAATTTCCTTACTCCTTCGGAGCTGATCTTTGCCATGAGGTGCAGACTATTTCATCTTATTTCCAAAGATAGGCTGTCTTACTTATTAACTTTAGTATTAATGCATCCTATCATTGTTTTAACATGACAGCGGCTCTTTGTATCACGAAAAATGCTTGTACTCGTATTAATGCCAAAAATGATTTCAAAGATTTATTAGTGATGTCAGTTTCACCTGTTGTCGAAAATTAAATAACACTTAAAGTTATCTTTAAATATGTATTTTTGACTGTGGGCATGACAAATATTTATTCAAAATTGATGATGGCATGACCATAAAATTTCCTATTACTGAAATGAAATCTTTAAACTGGGACTCTATTGTATTGTGTGAATGCTGACTTCTAGTATGTTGTATAAAAATTAATTTTAAAATCATTATTTAGCGCAAGACACGTTTTTATTTAGACACTTTTTATGAGAAAACGAAGTTAATCACGTACACACTATAAAATTGGTCACAATAAGCAATGTGAAGCTGCTTTGTACTAAAATCCTTACGTTCATTGGCAAATAAATAATAAATCGTCTGCCTTTTTAATCAGACGAGTTCTAAACGTCATACTCCGATTCTAATACGAAAATTGACATAGGCGATGTGCAAATTAGCTGAATCACTTTTGTAAGTAAATGCGCAAATCACTAGTTTAATTACTACAAACATTCCTTATGAACATCAACAGTTCGAATATCTTATTCGGGTGATGTGAAAGTACGTATTCATTCATAAAACAGTTAATTACTCTAGAATGTAAGCACAAAATATGTAATTTCTCGAATTTTTAACAGTTGAATAACCTTTAACCTTGAATTGGGTAATGCGAATACAAAACGTGGCACTTTAAGAATAAATTATCAACATTTAAATTTGTAAAATGAGTAAATAGGAATCTTTCACGTTTTAATAATTTTTAGGTTCTAAATTGATTTGTCTTGATAAAGTCGCAAATCCAAACCTATCCTTATCTTTAAATCGAAAATACGAAGGACAAAAGTAACACAAATTACATTAAAGTCTATTAAAACTGAAATCATTTGATGTAATGGGAATGTTACCAAAGCTTTATTCTGTTCTGTTATGTTTTGTATTTTTTCGTGGTGGGCGAAGTCTTCGATTCTTCAAGTCTTCAATTTCTTTTTCATTGAATTTCTAATCTACTTAATTATGTAAATATTCTCTAATGGATTTGACATTGTTTTGAACCATTGGATCTTTCTAAAAAATACATTGTGCACTAAATAAAGTAGACATTATTGTAAGTTAATGTCTCCACAACAGAATTTGAATTTAATTTCAATAAATCGCTCAAAGCAATCTATTACTTATTGCAAACTTTTGTTGACTTCTTGAGGTTTTTGGGGTTGGAAAAGTGAATACAGTAGTTACATTACCGAGGCACTAAAAACTATTGATTAGCTGAACTCTATTTTTTCGTTTGTAATAAAACGAAATTACTATTACGGATTACCTAAATTTAGCTTTAAAACGAATGCATCCTACTTTAATAATATTTATTGATCTGCGTCATAGGTCGAGTGACTGCAATAACTTCTAGACATTTTCCCATAAAGAATGAATTACTGTATACCTACTCGTATAATACAATATCGTTTTATTAACATCATAGTCTTTGCCTATTGATTTTCTTGATGGTTGAATACGAACTATTTTATTTTGCTTTATTGGACAAAACTTTTGTGACTAAAGTCGTATTGTGGGTTGTGGGAATTGTAAGTAAATTATTCATTTAAGTTGTATGTGATACATTGCATGTTTGCAAAGTTATTATTTTAATTCCAAGAGTGCTGAAAAAAATGTGCAATTACAAATTTAATAACATAACACTTACTCTTGGTTTCTGGAATTTATCCTTTAGATAGTTGTTAAGATAGCGTTAATCTGTTGGGTGTTTCTTTTCAACAACAGTTATGGAACCGATAAAATTCCTATAATTTTTTTAATCAGATTACTTACGTACTTGTAAAATTCTATTTGATGTTGCAAATTTTCTGTGGAGAAACATTTTTACTCCCTTCTGAGTAGTTTCTGACGAAACGAAGATTGGTCGGCTGATTGCTTAGAAATTAAAGTGGATGCTGTAGATAAGCAACTAATTATTTACAAACGATTAATAATTTTGTAAATTTGTATTTAAAGTCTATTGTAAAATAATATGAAACTGCATTTTTTTGAGGTCAAATAGCTCATAAAGATAATTTCTGAATAATCATTGTCATAACTGGACACTGGACTGGAAAAAATTGTCATCAAATGCGACAAGATTTTTAAATTTATCACTAAGGTATAGAGAAAGGTTTCCACGTGTTCATTTAATTATGAAGAATGTTATACCTCGGTCTCAATTAGAAATAATATATTTTTTAACAAACCGACTGTAGCTTTTTGGACTTTATTTAGAACGAAAGGCATTAAAGTTTAGAAAAGGCAAGTTCTATTAGATATTTTAACACCGTGTAATTGTTTTATGAAGCGAGGAAGGATTTTCTTGATTAATACTTTCTCGGTTAATATACGTGGTGCAAAAGTAATTTGCAGAATAATTTAAAAAGCGAAACCACAAGAAACCTTTATCCTGAAACTGTACTAACAATGAAAATTACTTGAGTATGCAAATATGTTGCATTAATGTGAAGTAGTTATTTATTTAACGAGTTTGAGTGGAAATCTGACGCTTTATAACGAGTGGTTTATCATTCACGAAGTGAATTAAATGAACCGGTTTACACGAAAACGAGTTGAATACAACATTTTATTCTTCGAATTAGACTCAGCATGGCTTAAAATTGCTTTTGTTAAAAATAATCTGACGTTTTGTATTGAGAAATGTCAAATACTTGTCAAAAGTTTCTTACACTTTTTAAGAACTTTCTTGACGTACGTGCACTTAACAACATTTTTGATCAAACTAAGTAGATTTGTGTTCAGATAACAAAAAGGTATTTACCGACCTGTTAAAAAAGAAAGAAAAAAGTGCAGATGGTACATTTATATAATTTATCACAAACATCATTGACATCACTAAAGTCGTTTTCTAAAAATTTAAAAAGCGGACAGATCATTAAAAACGTGACTGGAGTTTGGATCACGTCTAGTGCCATTTCTGTCGCGATTTCCGTCACTTTTCTGTTCTGTTTTTTCTGTTTGTATAAAATTTGTGAGTCTAGGACTTTTTTTTGTCTTATCTATTTCTCTCTCTTCTCTTTTCTTCTATTCTTTCTTCTTCTAACTTTTTTACTGTTATATGTATAAACAACAGTAGTACAAGGTCATTCAAAAGTGTCGGACAAACTCTCGTATGGAGTTCCGTTAAGAACAAAAATGAAATCAGATTTTTTTAAAGTAACTTTTTTTGAATATATTTTTTAATTTGTTTTTCTTTCATTTCCTAGGATGTCAAATTTACAATTTTTTTAATTGTTTTGCACATTATTACTATTATTAGACATTGATCATTGATTTTTTAACAGGTATTTGTTTAATGTTCTAAGAGCTGTCATGTCCGCTAACTAAAGTCAAAAAAATATGAACTGAAGCATTAAAAAATTGACTTAAAATTTAACTTTGAAGAGCTATACATATCTCGTGGAAAAAGGCCCAAATAATTTTTTTGTCATAGGATTTCAATTAAAATTAAAATACAATTTTCAAAAGTATACTAAAAGATATCCTTCTAACAATAAAAATCGATCTGTGACACACAAAAGGAACTCTTAGGCAGAGTAGTGGCAGCATGTCTTTTCAGGCCGCTAGATCCGCAAGTAACAAATGGTTCCAGAGGCAAAACGGCTCATTTGCGACTAATGGTTTATAAGCAAAAATTGTCTGTTTTGATGACCGCTTTAAGGCCATAATGTTTGGCAACATCTTTTTGAACCATCCTGTATATTAAATTTTTTTTTGTTTTTTAAAAATCTAAGGTGGCTTGTTTTAAAAAAATCACCTTGTATATTAACAAATAATCCAATTTTGGTAATTTTATAAATGCTTTTAAATAAATAAAAGTAGGAAAAACGCATACTATAAAAATGTAATAGTTATTTGCGAACCAAGTGCGAGAAGAAATTTTTTGCGCATGAGCGCAGACAATGTCACGATCTGATTTCTGGCAATGAATATTTTTCAATAAAAAAATTGTTAAAAAAACACTGAATAATCTGTTTTTTTACTTGGGTACTTTTATACAATACGTCTTTATTCTTTTTTTTGTGAAAATTAAATGCATTATTAATAAATTAATATTGTAGTAACGGAAATATTGGTAACAAACACTGCCACAATCCGATTTATGCAATTTCAAAAATACTTTTAAACAAAAAAAAATTATAAAATTGACACTTTAAAGAAGCTGATTTGTGAACTTTTTTTGTTTTATACAAAATTTGGAAAATGCAATGCATTGTTAATGATGTAATAACAGAAGTATTGACACAAAAATTTTGTAGTATGAATATTTTTTAATGAACAACATGATTAAAAGGACACTGTAAAGAAGGTGCTTTTACTTTCTCCCTTACCTTTACACATTACTATTACATTTTTAGGAACATTGCTTTAACTTTTTTGGTATATCCAAAAAAATCCATCATTGATACATGAAACGATTCCTTAAAACTGTGGTAAACATTATCCTCGTAATAAAATGTACTACAGCTAACCGATCAGAAGATGTCGTGTCCATAAAATGAACCCCTGCTTTTGCTGTCTTTCCTCTGACCACAACCATTGCCGGCAATAAATCATTATTTTATTGTATACTTGAATAGTATATTAAAAAACAAGTCTCATAAGACCAGTCTTGAAGCACGTATTCGTTTCAAAAACCAGTGGCGTTAGGTCTTATGAAACGAATTTTTTATACTATTTTTTGTAATTTGCCTCTTGTTTACCGTTTGTAAACAAAAATTGTAATTTTAGTCGTTTTAGGGTTGGTAATGTTTCAATTTTGGAAAGGAAAAATTGAATTAAAATCTTTGTTTTATACACATTTTGTAAAAAATTAAAGTTTCGTTAAATGTTTTCTCAAATAATGACTATTATAACATCACACTTGATGACGTTGCGTCCTTTAAGATGCCCATTAAAGCATCAAAATGGCGGCAAATTACATATAATTCTTTAGAAACATTCTCGGTTAAGTTTGACAAGTCTTGCAATTACAGTTTCTGAGTTTGATTGTGCAGAGTCGCTAAAAAGTATGGATACAGTTAAATATTATGAAAACTGTTCATCAAAACTTATTGAAATTTAGTATATGCTTAATATTATATAAATTCTATCGTTTCAGATCTTCATTAAATCTCTATCTCCAGTTGTTCCTCGGATACAAGGCTAACTTGATTTTTTTTAAATAGCAACAAGGGTCAAGTTTAATATTCTTTAGCAGAGCATTTTTTCTGAGTTCTATGGTATAACACATGCATACCTTAATTTAATTGAAACTTGAAAATTTCTAAAAATGTAAAATTTTGTTAGTCTTGGAAATGTTGTCTTTATCTATTGTTAGCTCATTAATCAAAAAATAAGTAAAAGTTAAAAATAAGTGGTAAAATAACACTTTTAGATGAAAAAGAACACGTTTTAATTAAGAAATTTTAAACACGGAATACTTGATTTTGATGCTACAAAAGATGTTCAAACTGATTTCCACTAACTTCTTGGCTTTCTGTCTTTATGATAAACCAACATGAGAATTTTTTTCGCTCAGTTTTACTTAAATGTACTATTATTAAACTAATTGTTGTACCCAAGTTTAATTTTTGGCTAATATACAAGTGACGGATATCGCTAATACAACTATACAAAGACTTTTGAGCTTAATATCTGTTATTTGCCAACTGATTGTTATGAAATTTAGAATGCACATATTTAAGGAGGTGGTCTTTCAATTAGGGGCAAAAAATGACCTCAAGTTAAAAAATGAAATTTTAAAACACATTTCTTTTATTTAAAATTAAGCCAAATTACCGTTGGATCATTAAACCTCGAAAAATAAATGGCCACACAAGAAATTAACCAAATCGCTCGGCTGATCCAAGAAAAAAATTAAATTTTGTTGTTAAAAACTAAAAAATTTTGATAGTAATTTGGGCAGTCACCTTTTGAAACAATTGATGAAGCATTTCTATTGAAATTTTTGAATTTTTATTTTATTACCTTTTAATAAAAGTGAAGGTGGAAATTTAGTTAATCACTCAACTCAGAAATAAATGCAATTTCAAAAATGATTAAATATGACCCATCGTGCCATTAAAAAAATCAAGTTAGCCTTGTATTTTCAAAATAAATGACGATAAAAATTTGAAAAAGCTCTCAGATGATAGAATTTAAACACTTTTAACTGTTTCCCAAATTTCAAGGTTTTCTGTTAAACCGTTCTGAAAATATTTAACTGTATCTATACTTTTAACGCGACCCTGTATAATTATTATAGTAATTGTAAAAACTGGATTCGGAAGTAAAGTTACCGTTGGGGGCGCCACTGAGCTAGGTCGAGAACAGTAACCATAAATGGCGGGAAAATGTTTATTCGGATATTTTGAGCGTTGTACGAATTTTGAGGCTTCACAATTATTGCATTGCCTATGCGGAATGACTATTGTATCTTTGGTGGAAGAAACGAATGTTGACAACGAACGACTGTTTGGTTCACTTTCTTTATTGGAACATTATTACAAAGACATTGAAAAGCCTACCTTTTTGCATAATTTACGTTTAAGTATATTAGCAGTTGTTAATCTTAATTGTAGTTTTGTTGATTTATCAAAGTATTTCATGATTTTATCAGTGGAAAAATTCTAACCTAAAATTCACAAACTTTACTAATTTATTGGTTTCATGAGCCCAACTTTATGTTCGCTGTGATCCATTACTTATAGTCTTTAATTAGACAGCTGTTTGATAACACTTTGTAATGGAAATTTAAATCTTTTTCACTTTTTATTCACTTTCAAATTCCAACAATAAACACTTTATACCACGAAAAACTACAGAACCAAAGTCAACGCTAGTATTTACCATCACGTACTTTTAAAGTGATTCTCTCTAATGTAAGCAATTAACACTGTACACGCAAAATTGTTAAACAATTCATTAAATTCAATTAAATGTGGAATTACGAAAATTTCAAAAATTTTCAAAAAGTCATCACTAGAGGGCGTCTAGTTAATTTTATTTCCGAATTGCACATTGTTTTAGAAAATAAATTATCCATAAAATCAGGGGGTTTGTTTTGTGGGGGAGACATCTTCAGATCGGTTAACTGTACATTACCACTAATAGTGGAAAGAGAGAAAGGTTTAGATACCGAAACCAGGCGATTATCACACATTTTTGTCATCTTTATCTTAAGCGTTAAATGTATCACAGTTTTGTTTTTTTTTCATTAGTTTATTACAAGAAAACATGGAAGACCAAGGAGTACTATGCCAGTGAAAAAGCAGTCTTAACGCAATAAAGTTGCTACAGTACTTTTTTAATTAAGCACAATTGTCTGGACCAAGTTTCTCTTTGTCAAACTAGGTTTTTGTTCCAGAAGACTTCGCCCGGATGACAGGGTCTGTAATTTTGTTGCGAAACCTAACTAGTTGAAGCACTGAGTGTCCCTCACTCTCGCTACTATGCCACCAGATTGACCAATTCTCTGTGCATCAACCAAAATGTCGGGAGGCCCTCCCCATCACCCCCACAGCAGGCCTGCGCCTCCAACAAACCCCGCCTGGAACCACCTCCAAGTAAGTCCCCAAACTAGCTCAATTCGCCCTAAACCCGTCAATTTAAAGGTACCGAACTTTTTCCCAAGTCGGCAACCTCAGCTCGCTCACATGTCAAACGAACATTCCCTTCTACATCAACCGACTTGGCACACGCCAACTACCGAACCAATGAAAACCATCCCGACTTCGCACATTTTCAGCCTCGAGCAAATGCTCTCCGAAAGACAGTTTCCGCGATCCGGTGTCGATTTATCAGTGACTCGAAACGGCAGCAGCCAAAACGGCGAAATACTCACCACAACTCCGATTAGTTTAAGTGTGCGCGATACGAACAAAATCAACAGTTTACCGGCGAGTGCTTTGGACATTCAACCCGTCGTCGAAGTGAAAAACGTCAAATCGATTAGTCCGAAAAATTCGAAAAAACGGGTCGATTCGATCCTCGAAAGACTCAATCCGAATCTCGAGAAGGCGAACGAAGAGAGTGTTAGTGTGATCGTGCAGGCGAGTTCGCACGACGAAAACAGCAATTCGAGTAGTTTAAACGTACCGACCAACGACGAGGTTGTCTCACCTTATAGCAATGAAGATAGCTTGGACAGCAATAAGTCGAGACGGAAACGAAAGCCAAGCAAAACGGTCCGTGTGACGAAAGAGGAACTTCCAGACCAAAGCACTGTCAAAGTCGACGATAATGAAGAAGTAAGTGAGGAGAAGAAAATCCCAGAACGGCGGAGATCGTCCGAGGAAGAAGTACCAGCGAAAACTCGACGGAAAACTTCCTCCGAATCGGAGACAATAGACAACATAGCAGCAATGGTTCAGGAAAGCTTGAAAAGCAACGAAGTGAACCATGACTCTAAAGCAATCTCTGTTAGTGTAATTAAAACTAATGAAAATATGCAAGAAAGTGATTCGACAACGGCGCCGAAAAAAGCCACCAATACGCAATTTGTCGAAGTTGAAAATAAATTAGAAGAAATGTTTGCCGGGATTGAAGATACGAGTGATCCTCTCAAGACTGATAATGAAACGAAAGGGGATTTATCGATGGCTACGACGAGTCAAGATAATGTCACTTCAACATCCAACGATTTGACGGTGTTGAAGAAATCCCCCAAAAAGGGTAAAAGGAAACAAAGGTAGGAAGCATTTTTTAACACAATTTTAAACCATTTTACGTCACCACAAATGTCTTATAAATGCCATTGGAAATTTTAGATTGCCAACTTAATAACAATTATTACAATCACTTGTAAGGAAAATCGAAGAAAACAGTAACTTGTTTTGTAAGGGTTTTTCGATCTTTTGTACTAAAATGTAACTGTTTAAGTTGGTAATACTTTTAAATCGATTAA
The DNA here is from genome assembly GCF_031307605.1 of Tribolium castaneum. NCBI lineage: Eukaryota > Metazoa > Arthropoda > Insecta > Coleoptera > Tenebrionidae > Tribolium > Tribolium castaneum. The sequence goes on along the minus strand of NC_087399.1, from coordinate 11,224,036 downwards.
TATAGAAATATAAAATTCTGATATTTAAATTAAATTGGCAAGGTTGCCAATATTTGATTTGTTTCCCACGTTTACGACATTTATTTGTTCCTTTTTTTTCAAATGATATACAGGGTGCTCAAAAACTGGCGCACCATCTCAGTGGTACGTTATTGAGAAGCAAGTGCAGATTACAGGAAAAATGTTGAAAAAATTCCTAAAGTTATATTTTAAAAAATCTGGAGCTACAAACTTATTGTCTTAACTTCTTTAGTTTTCATTATTTTTTTATGTTTTTATGATTCATACCAGGTAATCGTTCCGTAACAAAACGATGAATAATTATTTTTAAATTTACTATCAGAGTTTAGCAGTTTTTTTAATTTAAAAAAATTAAAATTCATCCAAAAAATCACAATGTGTAGATGTGCCAACACTGGGAATTATTTCCTAGGAAACCGTTTCAAAAATAATATATTTTTATTATTGCTCAAATTCTATTGCGATCATGACTGTTAGACAACGTTGCCACATATCATTTACCTAAAATTAGTTATTTATCAATAACTTTAATACAAAGAATTTTTTTACTATTTTTACCATTATATGTAACCACTTCTCTACCACACACCATTGAGTTGGTGCGCCAGTTTTTGAGCACGCTGTATTTTAATCCCGAATGATCAAAAAGTGACTGTTTAAGTTGGCAACAGATTTAAACCGGTTAAGCCTATGGCAGTTTCTTTGAATAATAACGATAACGATAAAATTTTGGTGTTAAATTAGATAAGCAAAGTTGCCAAATTAATATTTGTTTTTTTTTTAAATTTTTTTTCTACCATTTGTAGTCTTTTATAGGTTTTTCTACAAAAATTTTAGTAGCGGGTAATCAACAGTGACTGTTTAAGTTTGCAACTAGTTTATGACGGTTAGGCCAACGGGTGTTTCTCGAATAAAAAAATGACATTTGAATACGGCTGTTTGAATTAGGAAAGTTGCCAAATTAACTGCCCCAAAAGAGAAGTTAGAGTTATTAGTTTTTAATTTACATACATATGCATTCGAAGGTATCATATTTATTTTGAGATTATTTATTTCAAGGCGTGAAGTTTTTTACTGGAAGTTATAAAACCATAGATTAAATAAAAAGTTTCATACAAAAAACATATGACTACATTATTTTTCTTGTTTCTGCAGATTTTCTTTTCGATCACTTTGAATAATTTTGTTTACAATCCCACGATAAAAATAACAGCCTGTTGTTGTCATTTAAATGTTGTAAATTTTTAGTACTAAATTTTAATAGCGGGTGGTAAACAGTGACTACTTACGTTGGCAACAGATTTACGACTCTTTTTTGACTTACCAACATTATCTCTTTTGTATTAAAATGTTACCAGTAAATAAAGACAACTTTTAAGTTGGCAACTTTAAGCCAGTCGATCCAGTGACAGTTTTTTGGAAAAATAAAGACAATACGTTGGCAACATATTTAAGTCTAAAATTGCAACTATTTCTATTACTCTATCTCTGATGTACTAAAATGTTATGACTGTACAAAGATAATTACTCGTATTTAAAGTGGCAAATAATTTAAGACGGTTAAGCCAGAGGCAGTTTTTTGGAAAAATAATATTTATAAAATACTGCCGTTTCAATTATTATTGGAACATTTAGTTTGTACACAAAATTTTAATTGTAATTATCCCAAAGCAAGGACCCTTCAAACAATTACTCAGGCAGGCTTATTGTGTGATTTATTGCAAGCAGGCTCTAGTCTTTCAGACGGAACGACCTATGTCAAATATCTTTGAAGCAATACTTCATTGTGAGGGTTGATTATCATAAATTGTCTACTGTAAAATTTTATGGTGTTCAAACTCAGCATTGTAACAATAACTGATGGCAGTTCAATTACGGAACCCGCTGTATATGAAAAGTTGCCATTTTATTTGAAGTTTCATTTTAGACCACAAAGTGATCTACTATTTAAATTGGCAACAGGCTAATATTGCAACTAACTATTAATGGTCTTACAAACTTTCTCCCTTATACTTAAGTGTTACAAAATGTTAATATTTGATCAACAAAAATAACTGTTTCCGTTGGCCACAAATTTTAGACAGTTAAGCCAAATCATTATCTAAAAATTTAAAAGCTATGGTTGCCAATTTGACAAAATGGCAACAATCAAATTTTGTAATCTTCTGATAGGTGTCACATTCGCTTTTTTAAATGTTAGAAATCTAAAATGCTACTTTCGGGTGGCCAACAGACAAGAGATTTAAGATGGTTTAGCCAAATGATTGCATACCTATAAGAGTTTGAATTTGATAATTAGGTTGTGTCAAATTTACATTCAAGGTATGTTGGCACTTTATTGTAAAAAATTACAAACATTTGTAGTCTTACGGAAGATGTAAATAGAACAATGTATTAGCTGTTTCAAAACTATAAACACGCCAACGTCGAATTTTTTAAATTATTTTCTCAAATAAGATTGATAAAATTGTAAAATAGTTATTAATGATTAGATCTCTCTTTGAAACTATAAATTACATCGATTATTACTTCCTTGAAGTGCGTGAATAATTTATAACAGCTAATTCTGAGAGAAAATGCGACGTTGGCGTTTTTATAGTTTTGAAACATCTAATAACAAAACAATAAATAACAAACAATCTTTTGTACAGAAAAATTATTCAATGTTAAGGTTAATATTTAACGGTGAACAACAGTAAATGTTTAAGTTGGCAACAAAGCTTTCAGCTGTTGGTAACATTACAGCCGGACGTGGTTGTGTTTGTCAATTTAATTGTCGCTTTACATTAATTTTTTTATCGACAGGAAGAAGTTGATTGTGCTGCAAGTAATAATATATCTATATTGCCAATTTAAATAGTCATTATCGGGAATAAAAAAAATATTTTCTAAACTGACTTAAAGGTTATTACTTAAAAAAACAGCATTTTTACCATTGAATTTAAGTTGGCAACATTAAAAATGTACTAAGCATTTGTAATTCTTTGTTGCCAAAAAATTTTATTGGCAACACTAAATTAGGTATTAGCAATTCTTCTGTCTTGAACGACAGTTGAGTATAAAATTGTGACATTTATATTTGATAGTCAATGTTGCCAACTTAATTTCAATTACATGCCACTTTGATCAAGAACCGAAATTAATGTATATTCCATGTCAGTTCATAGTAGAATTTTACAACAACGCATTTACATTTTTTGGAGCACAAATTGAGAGTTTTTGGTGGGTTTTCTTAGTTCGAAAAGTGGCACTGGGATTTAGTTTAACAATTTTTTTCTTATTAGAAACTTTCAATTTGTGGTTTATTTTTCACTCTAAAAAAATCAAATGCACTGCTGCAATTCTTTTATGAACTGAAATGGGATATACTCGTATAATAGTCGTGTATTCCCAACTCATGTTTATTTTTAAAGTTTAAAAAAAAATTAAATAAATTATATTTTTCCTTAAAGACGGATGCAATCTGAGTCAACCCCAAAGAAGAAACTCGGGAAGAAAGCTGGTAAGACTGCTTTAAAACTGACCAAAACAAAGAAAAACTCAAAGATTGAAGCAATGAAAGACGTGTACGCTTACGATTCGGGTAGCAACGCTAGTTCAAGTAAATCCCGTGGCCCTTTCATCCAAATCCGTGGTCCTCGTGATTCGCCTCTTTCCGTCAGTGTGATCAACACACCGACGAACGACGACGACTCCGATCGAAAACCACACAAAACGAAGAAATTCCACGACGACAGCGAATACAGACACAAGGTACGTTTACTGAGAACTTTTTTGAGGAAACGAAACAAGATACAAGATACGCAAAAAAGCAGCCTAAAAATGATGGCCCTTCGAGCATTAGACCGTCCGAAATTTACTAGTTCGCTAATTGTTTGGAAAAAATGCAGGATATTTGAATTTTTTATTCTATTCGGACATCTAAAATGTATCACTCTCTACATCATTTTCATTCAAATGGGATGCTTTCACTATTTTAATTTAAAATGCGTTTTTGAGAAAAATATGTATTTATAAAATTTACATCAAAAGCCGAATTCAGAATAAAATACCTTTTATTTCAAGCATCATACGGGGTCATACGATTTATAATTTTGAAGGAGTGGTTTTGTAATACAAAGGAGGTAATTGGCACCAATTAAAAAAAGTACACCTTCTGCCAATAAAAATTGACTTGTCTGGGAATTTTCAAGTTTTTCCTTTTATTTATGAGATACCCTGTATAATATGTCAATACTATAATACATATTATAATTAAAACAAATTTCTAAAAATTGAATTTCATTGTAGTTTGTCCTAGCTATGCTGACGGATGTCTAACTTAAACCTGCGCTGGCCTAGCCAAGGGTCACTACGATGTCATTCTCTTTTAGATGCTTGTTATTACAATTAATAAACGAAGGTAAATAAAAAAGTAACACACAAGTTTTATGTTTTGTAATGGGTCATTTAAAAAAAACCTTTAATGAAATTTTGACACAATTTTTTTTATTACAACTAACACTTTTGTGTACTATTTTACTTCATTGTTTTTTGGTATAGTACTTTCTTATCTTTCTGTAAAGTATCAAAAATATCAAAAAAAAAACGATAAAAAACTTAAAAAAAAATTAAATAAAAAAATAAAAAAAATGTTCTCTCTTTACTTTAATTTTTTAGCTGTGATTTTTTATTATTTTCTTGTATCTAGGTCTTATGTACAGGGTGTTACAAGTTTTAGTGCCGGTCATAAAATAATTACTTCTAGGTGTCCAAAATAAAAAAATAATATCACAAACGATAGAGCTTTTGAGACGCTTCACTTTGATGCTTTAATGTTATCCCAAATTTTAATGGTATAAGCGTGAAATACAAACTAGATTAGATTTTTTTCAAATTATTGCAATCGTAATAAAATTTCTCCTATTTTTTATGTGAATTGAAAATTGTTTTATTTTAGTCAGCTTTGACTCAATGAGAAAACATAGCTCGTGTCTTTAATTCACGGAAATTTGTAATTATTACCTGTAAGACTAAAACTTAAGTTAATCACTTAAATGATTTGTTAAATGCCATTTCAATACTCCTTTGAAGACAAACTCGAAATGGTGTTAATCCAGTAATTCCTGGTGTTTTCTTTTTGTTATTGGTAGTTTTTGCTTTGTTTGAGAAATAATGGGATTTTTTTACGGAAACATTTTTAAAAAATAATATTACATCAAGCTAAGAATCCTAGGAAAGTAGGACTTTCACCAGCACCACGTTAAAGAAGAAAGTTTGAACCTTAAGGATATATTTTTTAGTTCACTGCAATCAAAAAGATACAAAAATAGAGGTTTTTGCAAGTTGAATAACTAAAAAAAAATATTTTAGCTTCGATAACACTTTTAAATTGTTGTTTCTCTGAAATCATGCACAGCTGTCAAGTATGAATATTTTTCATAAAATAAAGTTTTTAGCTTTATTCAGGAGGAATATATGATGATGTAAACATAAAAGTTGACCAATCTTAGGTTTTCCAAAAATTTCCACAGAAACGTGTTTTTCATAATGAACGTAATTCCAAACAGAAAATTGCACTTTGGATTCAATCAGCTGAAGTTCTGTATTAGAATGAGTTTAAGAAAACAAAATTTTTTGTACAATTACAAAAAATACTATAAAAAAACTCGTTTTACAAGAATTGAAGCATTAATTTTTTCGTGCCGGATCTAAATCGACCATTCTGAGTTCAACTTAATTATTTTTAAAATGGCTGAGCTTCCGGAACTACATAAATTGGCACCAAGTTTTATTGCATATTTGAATTTACTTTTTCAAGCTGAGTAAAATGTACCGAAATTGTTGGTGTTCACCTGTTATAGTTTTTGATTTATGTCAATCAATTTTTTTCTTAAAATTTTTATTTGCAAGGGTTTATCTAGGATATCTATCACAGCCCTTGAACTCTTTTTCAAACCGAAGTCTTCTAGAACTTTGAAAATTGTAAACTGTCAAAATTCATGGTTAGTATAATTTTTTCAAAATGGTTATCAAAAATCGGCTATAACTCAGATTTTACAAATGAAACGACACCATTTTCTTAACGGCAATCGAAAGAACATCGATATTTATGGTGACTTGTATCAATTTTTTATTTAGTTTTTAGCAGGTTCATAATCGAAACAGTAAAATAATAATATTTAATTATGGTTTAATATAACTTAGTGAACTATGTAAAGTAACTCAGTGAATCTGCCAGCGAATTTTAAACTTCTTGAATGAAAATAATGAACAAAAATTCTGTTTTTTGCGATTATTTTAAAAACTGTTAGAGATAGCTATAGAAGATGCTATTAAAAGTCTGCATAAAAACTTTTGATTGTCACTGAAAAAACAGGGTTATTCCATTAGCTAAAACTATAGTCATATTTTAATCATCATTTTCAAAAAATCATAGTGGCCTTGCAATTTGACAGTTGAAAGTTTGAGAAGACCCTTCGAACCCTTCGCTATCAAATGCAAAAGGAATTATTCACTTATTAAAAAAGGAAACTTATTAAAAGGTTCATGAGCTGTGATATTTTAAATGAACCCATGCAAATGAAAATGTATATAGAAAATTGACATAGTACGTCAAAAACTATGAGAGATAAGTACTAACAACTAGGGTACATTTTACTCAGTCTGAGAAGGTGATTTCAAAAAGCAAATAAAATAGGTGGATACTATTTAAAATTTTGAATTATTTTGAAAATAATTTACTTGAATACTCAGACTGGTCAATTTAGATTGTATACAAAATCTTAAAGTTCTAGCTATATTAGAAGTTAAAAAGTTTCTAATTTAGGCACTAAAAAAACCAGCTTGTGTTCTATTCATTGTTATTTTTATAATTTATCCATAGGTACGTTCCAAAGGCCTCCACTGTAGCACCTTGAGCAACCAATACGACGCCCAAACCAAAGACACCTCCTGGATTTGCGCCTTCTGCAAACGGGGGCCTCACGCGACTGAGACCTCCGGCCCAACCCTCAACACCTCAATACCGGCTCCTGGCGACCTCTTCGGCCCCTACTTCATCTCGGGTAATTCCCCGGAGTTTGAGCGGCGGCTGGAGGACCCCTTCGACAAGCAGTTCAAGAGTAAGAAAATCGCGCGAACGCTTGACGGAAACGTCAAGGTGAAGAAGAAGCGGAAGCACTCGATGGAAGAGGACGCGTTTCTGGGAATCACCGAAACGGGCAACGGGTTCGAGGTGTGGGCGCACGAGGACTGCATCGTGTGGTCGGAGGGGGTTTACCTAGTGGGCCCCAAAATTGTGGGCTTGGAGGAGGCCGTGTGGACGAGTTGTAACGTGGCGTGCGGGAAGTGCCACCTCAAGGGGGCGAACATTTGCTGTTTGAAGAGGGGCTGTCTGAGAGTGGCGCACGTGTGCTGTGCGCGGTTGACGGAGTGGCACTTTGACGAGGAGAATTATAAGACTTTTTGTCCCGAACACAGGGTTGTGTGATTTTTTTATTGGGTTTGACGTGATTTTATTGTGTTGCTATTTTGTAAATGATTGTAAGATATTCTTTCCATCAGTATTGTGTTTTTTTAATTCGTGATTGCAAAATAGCATTGAGGATTACTTAATTCGATGGATGTTCCATACGGAAATGTTTGATTTGATGGAATTACGTTTAGTGAATAGTGTTGTTTATAGAACAATAGTATAAATGAATGAAAAAAAATGTAAAATATGTCTTAAAATACGCTTATTTTTTTTATAAAATGGAAAATTTTAAAAATACTCTCATTTTTAAATGTATACCTTGTATCATGTTAATGATAACCGTAGTAATTATATACCGAAAATGTGTACATTGTGTATATAGCAAAATTTATGTTTTTGGGCAAAAGTATTTAATAAATTTAATTAAAACTTCCACACTTTTATTTTATTTCCTTCACGTTATGCTTAACATTATGAAAAGTAAAAACTGCAACTACAAGGTGAGTCTGTCGAAAGAGTCAAAGTATTTTTTACTCTACAGGGTGTCCAGCCCAGCTCCCGTCTCCCGTAGCTCAGTTATATTATTAAAGTTGGTGTTTTAATATTTTGCAGATGTTATTTGTACTCTAGGATACATTTCAGGAAAATATTTTTGATTATACAGTGTCTCAAAATTGTCTCATAATAATCAAATTTTTTGAATTGCGTGCTATTATTTTTTGTGCTCATTAGCACTTTTTTAGCTTCTTACATATACCTAAAGTTTTTTTCAAAATAGTTCAGGGATTACTGTTAATAAAAATAAAAACCAAAAAAATTGGTTATACACTTTTGGATTTAAAAACCATAAAAAAATGGAAACAGTGCTTTTTTGGCAACGTTATTGTTACGTAAGTGTTAAACAAGGTTTAACAGACCCATTAAGTAAGTTTGATTGATCTGTGTTACTACAGGATGTTTACAATTTATTTCCAAACTTTTTAAACTTTAGAGCTTTTTATTTTGCTTATTTCAAATGGCAACTTCTGTGTATTTTTATATCATTCGATGCAGAATTAAAAAACGAACATTTTTTCTTATTACAATCCTAACGTAAATTTTAAAGCATTCTGAGTAATTTACAAAAAACTTGTTTTAGTCTGGTATTTTATTAACAAATTTAATGAATAAAAATCGAAGATGGCTCCAACCCTCTTTATTGTTATATTATTCGATGCGGAATTAAAGAAACAACATTTTTTGTTATCACAACCATGTTGCATATTCTAACACTTTCGGAGTTATTTCCCAAAAACCGTTGTTGGTAATTTATAATTGTTGGACATCTAAGTTTCACGAGTCGCGTTTCGTTTCCGTGTGAACAACAGTTTTGTTTATAAGAGAGTGCCGTGTATATTTTTATTTTTATTTTATCAATTCCGTCATTTTGTATTTCGATTTACTTTCACATTAAATATACTTTTATTAGAAGTCTCAAGTATCTTATCCCGAAGTTCCAACAATAATAAATAATAAATAAAAACAAAATGATGACTAAATCGATCGTACCATTATCGATGAAACTTTTAAAAACTAAATATCTCTAAATTCATTAAAGTATTATACACTGTACTTTAATGACTTAATGAGCCATAAACGACTCCTACTGATAGACGTTAATAAACGTATTATAAACGTAAAGTATAAAAACTCAAATATAATATTTTGCAAATGTTCTTAAAAAAAACTATAGTGCATTTGATGGACTATAAACCAAAAAAATTGCAAAAAATTTTTTTTGCATTTTTGAGCACATTTTTGCGTAATTTTTTTTGAAAATTACTACAATTACACCAAATTACTAATAATCGTTGAAACAAGTTTTTTTTTAATTTCTTTCTTTCTATTAATTATTTAATTCTACTAAGTGTGTACATAATTTGTCAAATTCGTGTTGAGGCAGAGTCGTTTCCTTATACATTAATGATCATCCATTATCTTTATTAGTAAAGTGCAAATATTTTTGTAAATGTACAATATATAAATTTTTTTTTGAAAAAAACTGAAAAAGTCCATAAACTAGTATGTAGGTACCGGTGGGTATTCAGTGGTTGTAATTAAAAAAGAAGAACTTCTTTTAGAGTTCAAAGAGGTTAAATTCAGTTTTTGATGTTATAAAATGTCGGCAACACATAAAACACTAAGCACAGAGTGTAGTATAATGTAGATTGTAACCTTCGACCATTGTAACCAACCATACATTAGATTTTTAATAACTTATAGAAAGCTTCGTTAAAATTTAATTTGTTGTTAAACGTTCACAACACAAATGGACCAATCACATTTGCTCAATTTGGTCACGTGATCAGTTAATCACGCATTTAATTGCGAATTAAATTAATGACGTTTGTCCTTAACTGTTCACATGACCAAATTTCTATTTGCGTTGTTAGTTATCTGCAAACCGGCCCTTTGAATTTGAATAATTGTAAATTACAGTAAATGGAAAATCTACTAACAAATTAACTAGATTCAAAAAATATGATAACCTATTAAAAATTTTATGATTGAAAACTGTATTACTGAAGTGATTACTGATTATCTTTTGTTAGGCTCGTAGATTTGTGTGTATCACCCTGTACATTACATTATCCACAGCAAGATACAAACACAAACAATTTACTTTAAAATCGGAAATTGCAATAGACTCATTATTCATTAAGCATTAGGTATTTGTTGTCAATAATAAAATACTTCAGAATTCATTCTAATATCGAGAAAGTAAAATAGTTTTTAAAATAATAAAGAAACCCAAACGCATTTTGTAAATAAATTTTGGCAAACTTTTAACTTCCCTGTAATGAAAAAAAGAAGTTTATCTTTGACCCAATTTTTGTTAACGCTTAGAATCGTGCTTTAAATTGAAACATCCTCAAGTGTACGTTGTTGACTTCTATTGTTAGAAGTCTTGTTACACAGACACTGCACTACACGGAAAATAATTGAGGCTTTATCATGCCACAACTTTGTTATTTATCGCTGCATCGTAAAGCACGATAAAATTAATCATTAATTAGTTCATCCTGTTATTGTTACGTAATGAATTTATGAGGTAAGTAAATGGAAAAAAGGTGCACTTTTTTGCACTAGTTTTCTGCAAATAAGTAAATTGGTGTTTCATACTTTAACAATTGTGTTATTTAAATTGTAACACGATTTAAATGCAAACCCATTAGTTAACACCGTGCGATGACTTCGTTTCCTTTATATCGTGAAAGCATTAAAAGTAGAAATAGGTGATAATTACTAGAGTAGAACTGAAACTAAAGTACGAGCACTTAATTAATTCTTCACAAAGGAAAATTTACAATGAGAATGCTTAAGCATGTAGGTGGGTGTTTATAAAAAATATGAAATTTATTGAACTTGCTGTACAAATTTTATTTCTGCCAAAATCGATAGGTGTGATTTGATCACGGTTTAACAGAGAAAATTAGTTGTAGAAAAAATTATTTTCTCCAAATATGGTACGAAGAATTCGGACGCAGCTTAAAATTATCAAATAATAATCACTTATGTGCTGTCATTATTCGAGTCAAGCTGTTTACCAACTGGCAGATACGTCATCTGCTGTTAATTATTATAACAGTTTTTTGAAAAAAATATACCTAGGTATAGTCTGCAATTATTAAAATAATTAGAAATAAAATATTTTACAAGAACTATGTGTGAGATCTGAGGTTTTCACTTGCCATCTTTATTCTTTTTTAATGTTTGATCCATTTGTTTTACTGGAAGTGTATTTTAAACTTTAACTGTTAAATAGCATATCATCTCTATCTTATTAGGTTACAATAAAAGGTAGTATTTTCTTTGACAAGCAATATGTATCTGAATTTACGAGGTGAAACGAGGCGTAGCTGAGCGGATGGGAAAAGAGCTATTTTTAACTGGAATAAAACATATTTATTTTTTTGTTACTATAAAAATGCAATATGTTGAAAAAGGGATATATCATTCAACATTGAAGAATATGTGCAATTTAAATTTGCTTAGTGGCGCAAACTTAATTTAAAAGGGAAAAAATCAAATCAAAAATCTAGCTTAGCAAGTGGGATCCGAGTGTTACGAGTACATATGAAGGTAGGTAGATTAGCGTTTTATAAGTATTAGCTGTTTCAAAACTATAAAAATGCCAACGTTGCATTTTACCAGATTATTTTCTTAAATAAGATTGATAAAATTGTAAAATAGTTAATAATGATTAGATCTCTCATTAAAACTATAAATTACATCAGCTATTATTTCCTTGAAGTGCGTGAATAATTCATAACAGCTAATTTTGAGAGAAAATGCGACGTTGGTGTATTTATAGTTTTGAAACAGCTAATATTATATCTCATTTCAGTTTATACTAGAATTGCAACAGCGCATTTGAATTTTTCGGAGTGAAAAATAAAGCACAAATTGAGAATTTTTGTAAAAGAAAAAAATTCTGTATTAAACTAAATTCCAGCAACACGTTTTGAATTAAGAAAATCCACCAGAAACTCTCAAATTTTGCTCTATTTCACTCCAAAAAATTCAAAAGCGCTGTTGCAAAATTCTACAATAAACTGAAATGGGGATTTATATTTATTATTATTATTATTATTATTATTACTATTATTATTATTATTAATAAAGCGACTAGTTATAAGGTACGGAAGAAACATTTTTACATGACAAAAGAACTGAATTTCGAAGCACTGGCTACTGAGTGGGTTTACTCTTTAGAAGCAACTTTAGAAACAGAACTTTGAAAAAATTGTGAATAATAAGGTTTGAAATAAAAGTGTGATTTTTTCTTGGAAATTTGGTAAATTTTTCCTTCCTTTCGTTTAACTTAGAAAATAAAACTTTTCTACTGTAATTCAGGGGCGAATCCTGCTTAAAACAAAAGGTGGGGCAGTTTTCAAAATTTAATATCTTAACAACATTAACACACATTAACTGAGTAGTTAAAACAGGCCTATTCAAAAGTCTCAGACCATCTTTTGGAAGATTTGGAAGATTATAACGGACATCAAACTGAGTTAAAAATTCTTACGACAAAAAATTGTTTGAGCCTTTTTTCAGGAGACATAGCTCTTGAGTGTTAGATTTTAATTCATGAATAAATTATTTATTTGGTTGACTGTTTTGAATCTAATAAGCTAATAAGCTAATCATTCATATTAAATTATGAATGAATTCAAAATCAAATACAAAAATATAATTCTTGAATGAATCAAAAAAACGAAAGTGATTGGTTTTCTTCAAAATTTTAATGGCCGACCTCACACGGACCAATCAAAATGCTTACAAAATTTACAACATTTAGAGTCTGTCTTTGTCGCATATTCTTTTCTTTTCTTTTTTTTTGACGTACCTACCCTAATGAATGGAGGTGTTGGAGGATCTTGTATCTTGTAGATAAAACGGGCCAAAATATGAGACACTGTCACGAAATAAATAAGAGTACCTATTGTGTTGAAAGTTTTTTATTTTGCGCAAAAAAATGAACAAGTGGAAGTGCATGCTCAAAATGACTCAAATTAATACTGCGCATGCGCACGCGTTTCTTAAATTTGACAACTGTCATTTCGAAATTAGTTCTAAAATCTTCTAAAAAAAAGACTACATTTGAGTAGAAACTGTCTTAAGTAACTTAAAGCTGCAACGTGGTGCACGTAAATATTGTGTTTTTGCAAACCGAGCTGGTGTTTCTTTGTAAAGTGTTGGTAGTTCGTTGGTACCTATTTTTGTGACCTGCACCCCCCCATTTCGAGAAGAATTTTCTAACCGCACATTCGGACTTAAAAGGGGTATGTGCACATTGTCTTAAATAAATCGGACCATCTCTTCGGTAGCTGTCAAAGTTATAACATTAAAACATGACTCGACATCTCTGTTGAAAGAAACACCAATGCAGGTCTTGTTGGTGTTAAAACCATTAAACAAACTAGCAAATTCAATAATAAATTAAATCCGACATGGGAAACCAAAGAACAAGAATTAATACGGTTGCTAAGAAAAATTTTTTAAAAAAGTATTAGAAAATTAACTTGCTCAGAAAAAAAAAGAATTGATCAGCCTGCAGATCAGCCTGCAAAAGTTAGATATTTTTTAAACTGAGTTTACTTTTTCCATTTAATGGATTATTTTGGACGTGGGACTGGTTCTATGCCAATTTTGCAAGATTATCCATGTTAAAAAATAATTTTTGTGAAATTTTTAATCATCGGATAATAACGAATGATAAATTACTTTAAAAAATATCCGAAATGACTTCAAAGGGATTCCAATACCTTGACATTAAATAACACAGGATGTTGTATAAAGGATAGTGAACCAAAGTAATACAGGGTGTCTCAAAATTGTCGAATTCCGAGTACACAGCATTGTAGAGGATCACTTCAGTAATCCAATATAGAAAAAAAGATTCGGGGCTTCCACACAAATGTAGACTGGTTTGAGGATGACTTTTGGAATTGCGTTTTCTTCAAATGCAGACTAAAAGAATCAGTTTTTATTGTCTTGTATGGTGTCGTAGATGATTCTGGAGAATAACAATGTAAAGCAGTTGCTCAAAAGAATAGCTTTATTTTGAAGTAAAAAAATAAGGTAAAATTTAAATTAAATTTAAGATTTTCTACTCCAAAACAAAGCTAATCTTTGTTTTACATTATTATTGTACACAGTCATCTACCATAAATAACAATAAACAGTGAAATTTTTAACCGGCATTTGAAGAAAACGCAATTCAAAGTGCATCTGAAGTGTTTGTGGAGACGCTCCGAATCTTTATTTTGCTTTTATATGTGGACTAGTGAAGTAATCCTTTACAACGTAAAGCTCTGAATTAGGAATTGGTATTCTACGTAAAAAAATTATAACACTTTTAGAGGTCTATCTCTTTTCGTTTCGCAATTATTCAACTTTTTATTATAAAAAGACCAACTTTTTCGCCTATGAATATTTTCCGACAAATGTGCAAAAAAAATCTTGAAATATTTGTAATTTTAGCAAATAATCGACTTTCAGTTAAAGCACGCAGATATCGGGCTGTTTATTCAATAACACAATTTTTATGTATCAGGTAGTAATTCGATTACTAATGTAATTAGTTATATTATCAAGACATAATATTTATCAACAAATAAATTACCATTTGATTTATCAGATTCTAAGCTAACAAATTTTCTTGTAATTTATTAAATTAAAAAAAAATTCGAAATACATGGTGCTCCATTTGAAAAAACACTTGTACATGATCTGTGTGTGTTAACTAAAAGTCAACTATTTGCTAAAATTAGGACAAGTTATTCTAATTTTTTTTTTTGTAAATTTATCGAAAAATATTTATAGGTGACTTCGCAGTGATTTTTCAAAAGTTTGTCTTTATTTTATAACGAAAGGTTGAATAATTCTGAAACGGGATGAGATAGACCTATAACAGTTTATACAAAGTTTCACTAAATTTTTACGTAGAATTCATACAAAAATATATGAGATGTTCCATAAAAAATATAACTACCCCGTATGCATGAGCCTATGTATAATAAATAAGTATAAATAATTCTAGTTTGTGGACTTTAAGAAAAACTATCGTTCTAATAAAAACGGCATGCAATATTTAAAAAAGCAAAAAATTTATAGACCGACTATACACCCCTGAAGAACCCTCTACAGGCAATGTTCAGTAAAAGTAACAATTTAGAAATTTTAAAGCGATTTTTAACTTTATGGTGCAATGTATGATTCGGTGATCGGTAGAAATGTCTGCATTTAGTGTTTCAGAAGTAATAATAATTTCTGTAAAATTGAAATAATAAATAACATAGATCTACATGGTGTCCGTTTTTCGAGCTCTACGATGGGGATCTCAGTTATTATAAGAGATACGAGGTCGGTTAAATTAGGGCAAAGTTGCGCATTTTTATGCTGAACAGTTATTTGAACGAAAATTTGATGTGTCATTTTTAGTGTTTGAATTATTGGGAAAAAAATATTTTTTTATTTTTTTTATTTATTTTAAACGTAAACCAAAAGAACTAGACGTTTTTAAGTTAGACATTCTTCAGGCACTTTTTTATAAGAAATCATAATGTGTCATTGCCTTTTCTATGGCGTTCATGATGTCAGAGTTACAACACTCAACTTTAGTTTTTCTTATGGACGTCATATTTGACTTTTTCATTTTTGACAAGTCTTTTTGTTTCTGATAACAGTGATGTATCATATAATAAGATCGAATTTTATATGCTAATTAAATTTAAGAAAAAAGCGTTTTTGCAAAGAGTGCGTTGGAAAAAACGTCCAAAATCACGTTTAACAAACAAAATTTTGACAGTTTTATTAAATATGCGAGCAGAATTTTTTTAACTTTGTTTTGTTTTGTTTTGAGAAGAATAAACTTCTAGTTTATCATGTCGTTTACTTCTTAAAAATAAGTAAGCCTGGTACTGATGTGAACATTCCAGATCCAAATTTTATTAAGCCTCCAAAATTTAGTTTGTTTAAAACAAAATTGTTGACGTTTTTTCCAAAGCACTCTTTGTAAAAATGCTTTTTTATCCATTTTGACCAGCATGTAAATTCGATCATATAATGTGATACATCGTTTTAATCAGGAATAAAAATACTTTTCAAAAACACAAAAAGCGAATATGGCTTCCATAAGAAAAACCAAAGTTAGGTGTTGTAACTCTGACATCAAGAACGTCTTGGAAAACACGGTGACAGACTTAGAATTATTGTAAAAAAGTGCCTGGAGAACGTCCTAGGTAAAAACGTCTAGTTCTTTTAGTTTTCGCTTGAAAAAAAAATTGAATATTACAAATTTTCGTTTTTTACAATTAAAAAATTAAAAATGACACATCAAATTTTCTTTCAGATAATTGTTCAGCATAAAAATGCGCAACTTTGCCCTAATTTAAACGAACTCGTATCTCTTATAATAACTGAGATCCCATGGTGGAGCTTGAAAAATGGACACCCTGTATAATTTTTTGACTAATTGTGATGATATTTGCTGGTTCACTGATAGTTTGAATAGAATTGTAAGATCACGTCATTATCAAAAATATGGTCAGAGTTTATACCATGTGATCATTTGATTTTATAATTAGAGTAGGCGGTATTTTTTCTTTGCGATTGATAAACTAGTTTTTTAATTAAATATTACCGTTCGAAATTTTATTATTTGTGTCTTAAGCTTGATTAATTAAGATAATCGGTGTTTTCATACAACTTAAAAATGTATTACAAACTGCTCTAGTTATAAATTCAACTGATCACATGGTATAAGAATTACCCAAACAGTTATTTTTTCTAGACCGTTTCAGAAATTCTTTAAAAATCAATAACTGGTGGCAATATGATAACGAAGTCCATCTTATAACACTGAGGCCCGCATCTTATAACAACATCCAGTCTGCCGAAAAAATTCTCTCATGCTCCAACAATGCAATAAAACCAAAACACGTCTTACACTATTTTGTCAATTTTGAAAATTAATCTTAATTGTCTTGAAAATCGGGGTCCTAGGTCAATGCCAATAACTTGAAAAAAACACAATTACGTGGCTAATCCGAGCAATTATAGTACAAATCTAGCAAAAGGCCCCAGGAGGCCTACAAGCAACAGGTTCTTTTGTTGTGTTCACGTGATCGGAGGTACCCGGAGTTGTAGCGTGTCCTCCGAAGTGAAGTGAATTAGTAGCTGTTGAGCAGTGGGTGATGCAAGTTGTGTTGGTGCTGTGCTCGGAATGGTTCCGTGGTAGTGCGAGAGTGACTTAGAATGGTACTGCTAAAACATGTTTGTTGTGCTTTTGATTTTTGTGCTTTTTCAACTGGTGGAATCTTCAGGGATTAGCAACGAAACAGGTGAGTGATTTTGGCACCATCACACGCCACGTGCATCATTTAAATGGTTCTGGAAGTGGTGCCACGGTACCGCGATCTGGGTTATTCAGTCACTTAGACACCGAAAACAAAACCCGTTCGTACCGTTATTAGAACCACCTGGTGGCACTGGGGTATACGTGGGAATTGACCGGATTCTTGGGCAAATAGCAGCGTGCTTGGGTTGGTGGTACTGCACCAATTGTTAGATCTGGGCCCGCTTCCAGGAACTACCATCTACCTGTCTTTCGCAGAACTTACGTGATTTTGTCATTGTGTGCAAAAAGTTGTTGGGTGGTAATTAAGGTCGGGCCCTTTTTAACCCATGTAAAGTGATGTCATGGCTGTTGTGTGGGTGGGTGAAAGATTGTGACATGGGTGACAGTAAGGACTTATTATCTATGCTGGAGTTGATGTTGAAGACGTGTTTTTTCTAATCATTTGAGACAATGGGCTTCGCATGAAACCTGTCAGAACACTTCTATTGTTTATGATAATTGGACACGTGTTTGGACGTGATAACTAATTTTACTCTTAATTTATTAAATTTTTATTTAATTGGTGATAATTTCAATGGAATCTCAAGTTTTTATTTATATCAGTTTGTGGAATTTTATTTTCTTATGATTTATCTTGTTTTGATTTGAATTTTCACGAAAACAAGTCAAATTTGTGGAGGGAATACGTTTCTATTTTTTATGTAATCTTTACAGAATAAAAAAACAATTTTTTTTTTAATTTACTTACATTTATGCATTCAGATATTTTTTGTCTAAAAAACATAACGGTATCTAATTATTTTCATGTTTCCTTTCTTTTTACTGTGGATGACACTTTTTATTTTGTATTTATTGAATTTATATATAATTTATGATTATGATTTTCTATCCAGTAAAAATAATTAATGATTGCACCATCACTAGGTTTTCGTAAACGTTTAGGTAGTTATTCTTATAATTGTAAACAAATATAATATTTTACTAATACAGACTTCTGTCTTGTTATTTTAAATGGAAAACTATGTTTTTTATTGTGTTTTAACGTTATTTTCTTTAATGACAAATGACACTAGTGCTTTAGATAGTTACATTTTTATCATTCTGGTAAGTATAAAAGAATTCAAAAACTTAGGCTAAAAAATTTTTTTATGAAAAGAAATAATAAAATTAAATAAAAAAGTTATTGGGAGTATTACACAAAGAGCTTTATTTTTTCGTTTTTGCTTTATTTATAAGGGGAGATAATTTTTTGTCTATTTTATGAGTTTTGGCGCCATAAGATGTGTTTTCATGCTAATTATACAAAAAAGATATACTTTTAATGTTTAATTAGTTTGTTATATTTAATTAAATTTTTTTATTTAATGTTTTTTGTTACCAGAAAAATAGGCATTTAATTTACTATAATTTAATATAATAATTTACTTTAATTTACTATCTAAAACAGTTAACAAAAATGTTAATTGTCAAAAAAAACATTAAGAATAATATTAAAACTCTAAAAAGAATGACATAAATGTTACTATGACGTCAAAATGTAACATTAAAAGTATAAAATCCACTTATTCGAGATTTTTTTTTTGAAAAAATGACATAACAAAGATATGAATTTTGTGCGTTACTTCTATTTTTTTTTTGGTTCAGTCTGTAGGCTCTACGTTTCATAATAATTGTGAAGTTATTTTAACTTTTTGTTGAGACTGAGAAATTCATTAGTCGTAACTTTTTTTGCTTAATTTATCCAAACATAACTCTTTAAATTTGGGATTTATTAACTTTTTTTTTGAAATTGGAAAACGGCAGAGGAAAAATTAAAGTTTTTTTTTAAATTCAAAGGCTCAAATACGATTTCAAAATATTATACAGGGTGACCCAGGGGTGTGTAATCGGTCTGTAACTTTTTTGCTATTTGAAATAATGCGATGCGGCTTTCATTATTTGATATTTGATAAAGTCCACAAACTATAAATATTTTTATTATACACAGGGTGTTGTATACAGGGTGGTGAACCAAAGTTATATTTTTCAAATGAAACAGCCTTTATATTTTTCCATAATTAGATCCTACGTAAAAAGTGATGTAACTTTATATAAACTATTATGGGTCCATTTTTTTTCGTTTCGGAATTATTCAACTTTTCGTTATAAAAATGATAAATTTTTGAAAAATCACTGCGAAGTCGCCCTGTGCGTAATAATAGTTATTTATTCGACGAGTTTGGGTGTAAATCGGGCGCTTTATTTACGAGTAGAGTTTTAAACGGCAAGTGATAACGAGAGGTTTATTGTTATCGAGGTAAAATAAATGAGCCGATTTACACGAAAACGAGTTGAATACAACATTTTATTTTTTGAATTAGACTCAACAGGGCTTTAAATTGCTTTAAATCTGTTAAAAATAATCTGGCGTTTCGTAATGAGAAACAGTTGTCAAAACTGTCTTACACAGGAGAAAAACCGAAAATTTTGAGTGTCGAAGAATAAAAATATTTTTAGTTTGTGGACCTTAAATCGATCTATCGGTTAATGAAAACGGCATGATAATATTTCAAGTAACAAAAAAGTTATAGACCGATTACGCAGAGGAGTCACCCTGTATAACACGTGGAGATGATAAAGTTATCAATTTGTGCAGGGGAGGTTGCAGATCCATTTTTTTTTCTTAAAAAATATTTCGAAAACGCTTGAACTTATGTAGCTTAAGATCACGTTAACTTTATTCTAACTGTTGCAATCGAAAAATACAATAAATAACTTGCTTTTTAAAATGACAAATGCCTGTGTTCAATTTACACAGAAGTAATAAGATAATAAAGAAACGATAAAGAACCAAAAACTTTACACTTTTAATTTCTTTTCGGTCTGGTTTTATCATATTCGATAATTTCTCAAAAAAAGCTTAGAGAAAGGATTTAATTTGTATTTTCTTCATAATTTTGTTGGGTTTTTAGGTTTTTGTTTGGATCACACTTTTTCTTTTCTATATTTATTTTAAATAGTATTGTTATTTCGTTACCAATTCGTTAATTTATTTATGTTATAAAATATCTAATAATTGAAAATTTTCCTTATACAGGGTGTATACAGATAATAGATATTACAAACTTTATATATATTTTTTTTGAAAAAAAAAGAAGACAAAACTAAAACTGCCATTAAATTACTCATTAATATTAATTGTTTTTGCACTTTTTTTACTTTTCGTCCTTTTGTAGTTAATATTTTGAAATTCACTTAAAGCGACACACTAGAGGGAACTGATTAAACTAAATCAATTTTACAATTGTATAGCACACTGTAGGTACTCACAAAAATAAGTGTCTTTATGGATATTTTAATATTTATCAGATTTTGATTTTCTGAAGCAAGAATTTTTTAGTTGTTGTTCGATGACTTAAAAGATTGATTGTTAACAACAGAAAGCAAAAATTAAAGTAATTTTTGTATTTTGCATTATTTTCCTTTAAGAAACCAATTTAAACATCATAGTTTTGGACCACCTATACATTTGTTTGAGAAGATGACACTACATTCCATCTAATGGCACATGACGTGCATTTCACGGGTCACGTCTTTTCACGTACTGATTGAATAACAGACGCTGGCGCGTAAATGATTGTTGTTCATAACTTTGAACTCACGTTTATTCGCAAACTGAAACTTTAAAGTTCTAATTACTACTTGAGATCACGAACGATTACATTTAATACATTTATCAGTCACGCAGGTTGTGCTTGTTTAATAATAATATGGTAGAAAGGTGTCGGTTGAATTTTTAACTGTTGTTTTTTTTTCACGGTAGTGTAAACGCTCAGCGGAGGAACAATCTCAGGGGTGTCTAATTTTTATGTTTGTTTAGGAACGCATGTTAAGCCTCACCTCTAATCATTCATGATTATGCATGATTGGCTTTAACTTATTACAACTCACGCACGCTCTATTTATTTTTGTCTAGTTCTGAACAGAAGACTACAATTTTTCAATACTATTTCATATGAATATTGAATGACTGAGCTTGCAATAACTACTATTAATGACCCAGTAGATCAATTAAGAGCGACTGTTAGGGTTGGCAACAGTCTGAGTGGTCAAAAGCATCATTGAGTATTAAATCTGATAAAGATACATATAATAATTAATTAAAAATAAACCAATCAATTTTTTTAAATTTCAACTTTCACAGCTGTTATTAGAATGGTATGGATGAATTTAATTTTACAACGGCCTATTTGATTTTTTTTCATAAAAATGCCATACAACATACAATGATGCAAGAAAAGAGAGTATGTTGCATTTAAAAAAATCGAATTATTGCCATTTGTAATTTATCATTTTCAGAAAATCGTAGTGGGCGATGGAATATCGACTTCGAGTTTGTCTTTATTGCAAAAGAAGCGCTAAAGCTTAAGGCTAGATGCTGGTTTTGCTAAAACTTCGATTTCAAGTGTGTGGAACGTTTACTTCTGGAGTGTCTCTCGAAAAAAAGAGACAGGAATACAAATTTCTGAATCTAGGCCTAAACTGTTCAGTTATTGGTAGAAATATATAAAAGACACTTGGTCTTCAAGTCCACGTTGACTAAAGCAAACCCCAACCAATTTTTACTACATGTTGTATTTTTTTGTAAATACAATAATGTAACTACAATGAGTTTATGATCTGACCTGTGCCACTACCAAAATTTCACTTTTTTCACTTTTTTTAGAAATTGAAATTGAAAATTTATATCTACGGATGTTACTATCACTCTCCATCACAATATCTGATAATGAGAAAGAGTAGATGTGGAACCGACTGGAAAAAAGTTGGTGAAGCATCTTGAATGGTTCTGAAGTTAAGTTTTTTTCTGGGTCTATGCACGCTGTTATTTTGACACATAAATTAACATAGTCAAAAACTATGACATACAGTATGCCAAAAAAACTCGGCTGCGTTATATCGATAATTTGTCGCGATTTAAAAAATGTAACAAAAATTTGGGGATTTTAATTTAAAAAAATAGAACTTTGTTGTGTATTTTATTTTGGAGCAGTCTGTAAAAAAATACAAATTATATAAAAATATTTTTAAAATGTGTCATATTATCAGACCTATCGTTAAAAAAAACAAATTGATATTGTGTTGTGTATTTTATTTTGGAACAGTCTGTATACAAATACAAATTACATACAGGGTGACCCAGGGGTGCGTAATCGGTCTACAGGGTGCTCAAAAACTGGCGCACCAACTCAGTGGTACGTTATTGAGAAGCAAGTGCAGATTACGGGAAAAATGTTGAAAAAATTCCTAAAGTTATATTTTAAAAAATCTGGAGCTACAAACTTATTGTGTTAACTTCTTTAGTTTTCATTATTTTTTTATATTTTTATTTTTCATACCAGGTAATCGTTCCGTAACAAAACGATTAACAATTATTTTAAAATTTACTATCAAATTTTAGCAGTTTTTTTAATATAAAAAAATTAAAATTTATCCAAAAAATCACAATGTGTAGATGTGCCAACACTGGGAATTATTTCCTAGGAAACCGTTTCAAAAATATTTTATTTTTATTGTTGCTCAAATTCTATTGCGATCATGACTATTAGACAACGTTGCCACATATCAATTACTTAAAATTAGTTATTTATCAATAATTTTAATACAAAGAATTTTTTTACTATTTTTACCATTATATGTAACCACTTCTCTACCACACACCATTGAGTTGGTGCGCCAGTTTTTGAGCACGCTGTATAACTTTTTAATTATTTAAAATATTGCGATTCTGTTTTCATTATCCGATAGAGCGACTTAAAGTCCACAAACTCAAAATGTTTTTATTGTATACAGGGTGGTGAACCAAAGTTATATTTTTTAAATGGAACACTTTATATATTTTTGCATGATCAGATTATATGCAAAAAATAATGTAACTTCATATAAACTATTATGTGTCTATCTCTTTTCGTTTCGGAATTATTCAACTTTTCGTTATAAAAAAAAACAATTTTTGAAAAATCGTTGCAAAGTCGCCTATGAATATTTTTTTGGCAAATTTGCAACAGAAAAATTCAGGATAATGTACAGGGTGTGCCAAAACGCAAAAAGTTGAATAACTTATTTTTTTAAATGGAACACCATGTATTTCTTTACACGTATCGACAGCATTTTTCATAAGCTTTCTATGATTTACGGTTTTTATAGCAAATTTACAATATTTCTTAAAGTGTTCAAAAAAATAAATAATAATTTTTTTATTTATTTTATTAATAATTCTTGATGAGTGAAATTCATTTATGTAACAGGTAATAATTAGATTACTTGTGTAATTAGTCACATTAGTACATGTCGAAAAATTAATTACCATTTGACTATCAAATTCTAGGCTAACAAATTGTCTTGTAATAAAATATATTTTTTTGAAAAATTTTGAAAAATATTTTAAATTTGCTATGCAAGCCCTATACCGTTAGAAAGCTTATCAAAAATGATATCGACACATTTAATAAAATACAGGGTGTTCCATTTGGAAAAAATGAGTTATTCAACTTTTTGCGTTTTGACACAACCAGTATATTATCTGCGTGCTTAAACTAAAAGTTGTCGATTTACTAAAACTACAAGGTATTTTGAATTTTTCTGTTGCAAATTTATCGGAAAATATTCATATCGACTTTGCAGTGATTTTTCAAAAATTGGTCTTTTTTATAACGAAAAGTTGAATAATTCCGAAACGAAAATAGATAGAGCCATAATGGTTTATATAAAGTTTCATTATTTTTTTTGTAAAATCTAATTATGCAAAAATATATAGAGTGTTCCATTTAAAAAATATAACTTTTGGTTCACCATCCTGTATACAATACACTATGCATAATAAGAATATTTTTAGTTTGTGGACTTTAAGTCGATCTATCGGATAATAAGAACAGAATGGTAATGTTTTAAATAGCAAAAAAGTTATAGACGGATTACACACCGCTGGGTCACCCTGTACAAATATTTTTAAAATGTTTCTTATTATCAGACCTATCATTAAAAAAAACAAATTGATAACTTGCATAGGAAAAAAAGTTACAGAGCTTGTATGCACCCTTGCGTCACTCTGTACATATAGCTGGAAGCGATGAAAACGTTCACACTGTTTATTCCCATATCTTTATTTTTATGTGTAATGCCTTTTTGTACTCTTTAAACCAGGAAATTATAGTTTATAAATTAAAAATAAAATACTGTAGAAACAGATTTTGCTGACGGCTGTTCTACAAAAGTACCTATATATTCAAATCCATCGCTTTATCGTTCTTTCAAAACAAAAAGTAACTAAAACACAAGCCTTTAGGTGTTTTGGAACAACTTAATTTTCCATAATAATGCACGTAGAACGTATTGAAACAAGTTTATTGTTAGCCTCGTTTATTTTTTATTATTTATTTTGTTATCGTCTACTTCCATCTCAACTTAAAATAGTTTCACCCGTTTTGAAAAATCCTTTCCGGGTTTGCATACAATCGCATTCTTGCAACAAATTGAAGCAATTCATTTAAAACGTTTCGTTAATTGAGTTAGCTTCATCAGGAAATTGCTGCTCTTAATATTCAGTGTCAATTTCAAGAATCCTTGTTATGCGATTAATTTTGTCATTTCCCATGACTTCAAATTAATTGGGACTTAATTAACATTTTTCACATGGTATTATAAATATGGAATAAAATTTATCATCAGTCGTATTTCTTCCTCTTTTGCAAATTAAATTCAAACTGGAGTTGTTTACCTGTAACTTGCTACTCTTGCAGTCATTAAGAGAAATATCGTGTGTCTACATTAATTATTGCATCTTGGGTCGCAGATTACAATTTCAAGTTTCTTTCGAGTTTTAAGAAATTGAGCATTTTTACAGCATGTCGCCTGGTTAGTATAATGTGACGTAATAAAGTGTTTTGCACAGCAGTTTGCAATTTTTCCGATCAGATTGAATGAGTTGTGTCATTTAGGTCAGGTCAGTTCCACCAACCTTGCATTGTCAAGTGCAAAATAGTTCGTGACAAATTCTGATTAGCAACAGAATTTCGTTCAACAAAACAGCCAGAAAATGCGCAAATAATTCGCAGTAATTCTGATCTAGCATTGAAAATTGAATGGAAAGTAAAGCCATTGAATGAATAGGTGTGTAATTGCAATAAACACAGAAAAGGCAAAACGCCTCGTCGTTTTATTATCATATATCAAGTCCAGTACCCTTCGAAACTGTCTTTCACATTCCGATTGCAACTTGCATGTTCAAAAACGGTACACTTTTTTGGAAAATAAATTGCTGGTCCGTACACCTCACAATTATGTCATTAGCGAGGTCGTTGCACATCCTGGTTTAGATTACAAGAAATTTAACTGTGAGAGAAATGTTCCAGCACGTGCGTGTGTGTCTCTTTCACAATTGTCGTGAAAAGAATTCAAATTTTGTACAAGTTGTTATAGGCGGACTGATTAGGAACAATGGTTTTAAAAGAGAGTGAAAACAAAATATCGACAATGTATCACGAACTGACGTCATAAATTCACTTTTCATTCTTGTTTTATTGTTACTCATAAATGTGTTGAGCAATATCTCCTCATACGTTTGTTTCATGCATGATTTTGTGCCAGGTTTGCAAAAGATTTGCATGCGTTGTTTAGCTTTTATATTTAATTTTACTGAAAAGGAATTTTTAGTTGATTAGCTAGTCTCCAGGTAACAAATAAAATAAAAATATAATATCAGATGTTTTTTTTAAATTGTGTTAAGCAGCTGTTGAGAAAGCGAGTGAAAAGAAAATAGGTGGAGTAATTAAGATATTATCGCACTTGATAAGTGAATTGGTTTTATAAAATTAATAGGTAATGGGAAACTTATTACATAGTTGTCTGTGAGATTTTTTTCTAACGAATACAGGCTGTCCGTTTTTCGGGTTCCACCATGGGGATCTCAGTTATTATAAGAGATACAAGTTCGGTTAAATTGGAGCAAAGTTGCGCATTTTTATGCTGAACAATTATGTGAAAGAAAATTTGGTGTTTAAAGTTTGTAATTTTTATTTTTTCGAGCGAAAACCAAAAGAATCAGACGTTTTTAACTAGGACGTTCTTCAGGCACTTTTTTACAAGGAATCTATTTCCAAGGCGAGAGTCACAACACTCAACTTTGGTTTTTTATGGAAACCATATTTGCTTTTTGTATTTCTAAAAAGTGTTTTTATTTCTGATTACAACAATGTATCGTAAAATGGAGAAAAAACATTTTTGTGAAGAGTGCTTTGGAAAAAACGCCAACGGTTTTGTTTTTAAACAAACTAGAGTTTAAAGGTTTATTTGAATTTGAATCTGGAAGCTTCACATTTTCGCCAAGCTTACTTATTTAAAAACTAAACGACATGAGAAGCTAGAATTTTATTCTTCGCAAAGCAAAATAATACAAAGTTATGAAAACTCTGGTCACATATTTAACAGAACTGTCAAAATTTAGTCTGTTAACAACATTTTTGACGTTTTTTCCAAAGCACTCTTTGCAAGACCGCTTTTTTCTTAATTTTAATCAGCATGTAAGATTTGATTATATCATGTGATACATCATTGTAATCAGGAACAAAAAGACTTTTCAAAAATACAAATGCCAAATATGGCGTCCATAAGAAAAACAAAATTTGAGCGTTGTAACTCTGACATCAAGAACGCCTTGGAAACGGCGATGACAGATTTAGATTTTTTTAAAAAAGTGCCTCAGGAATGTCGTAGTTAAAAAACGTCTAGTTGTTTTGGTTTTCGCTTAGAAAAATAAAAACGAAAACTACTTACAACATTTTAATTTTTTTCAAAAACGAAAAATGACATCAAAATTAAGAAAATAATTCGGTAACATGCGACGTTGGCGTTTTTATAGTTTTGAAACAGCTGATAGGTACTTGTGAATTATTTAATAACAAAACATTGGCATTTTCAAGTTTTGTTAAAAGTAAAGTGTAGTAAGTGTAAGGTGTTTTATTTGAATTTATAAAAATAGCATTTAAAAGCGTGAGTCCATTATAAAATCACGCTAAAAAACGATTTTTCGTGTTTATCTTGCTCTGATCTATCTCTGGAAAATCCATAGATAAAAAATGAACTCTAAAAGCAGTATTTTGTTGAATTAAGGCTTGAAATCGTAGACTTGTTTTTTTATGGAAGCTCGCAAATTTTGAAAAATTTTATTATAGTCTGCAAAAGAATAGTACAAGTTTGAGATTTTAATTTTACATTTTTGGGCTTGTTTTGTTCGGTTTATCTCATTTTTCAACCAGAAGCATTCTTCTAAATTATTCAAAAAAATATTGATTTTAATGTGGTGTATTTTTAAATAATTGTTGAATTACATTCGCGAATCATCCATGAACATGTAGTGTTTCAAATTAAGTTTTGTATTTCGACTTTCAACAAAATAAACACTCATTTGTGTTTCAACTAAAATAACTTTACAAAAAACCAAATCTTTTTTAGTTTCCAAATTTAGATTTAATTAACTGTTACTAAATGAATTACTAAATAGCAGGACTACTAATTTTTATTTTATGTTTTTTATTATTATAGAGTTTTATTTTCATACTTCATAATTTTATTTTATTTTATGCTTTATTATGCTTTGTGTATACAGGGTGCTGCATTTTAGATGTCCGAATAGGGGATCTCTGATCCTGCTATCGTTTTTTGTTTTCGACTTATAAACAAAAGTTGACATTTTAGCGAAATAATAAAAATTTCATATCTTTCTTATTATCAAAGATACACATTTAAAACAAAGACAACTATATCTCACTACCATTTGCCACTTTTTTATGGTTTAGTGAAGTGCAATGACGTTGATAATGTTATGTATTTTATTACCACAGATGGGATTTGATTTTGGCGTTTGGATTGTCATTTTTTTGTAAAATAAAATTTCATTGACAAGCAATCATACAATTAATAAGAATTTTCTTTTTACAACATTTCATGTTTAATTAGAAAATAGAATGACAATGTAAGCTTGCCATTTTAAATCTAAAAACAAATAATTTTTATTAATCGCAAAATTTTTATCTAATAAAAATTTATTATGCTCTTTTTGAATTAATTAGTGTTTAAAAAATCACTAAGTTATAAATACTTGTTTGATAATATATTTTTTCTAGTTTCAATTCAAAATCCAAAATGCTTTCATGGCCTACTATAAAAAAGCAAAATGTTGTTTTTTTTTACTATTTAAAAATAATGTATTACACAAATAGACATACCAAATCAGAAAAAAATAAGCTTTTTAAAAATATCACAGCCGCCTATGATTCCTATTTAAAAAAATACAACTTTATGTTATTACAGCTAAACGAAAGGTTAAAAAAATCGCTGATAACAGTATTAATTCTCTGTAAAAAGTGCCTTTAAAATGTCTTGTTTCAAATGTGTATTTTTTATAATAAGGAAGATATGATTTTTCTAAGAATTTGCTAAAATGCCAATTTTTGTTTATAAGTCAAAAACAAAAGATGAAAGCGGGATGCGGTTTTGACCAAAATTATTTTTTCAAAAAACGGACCCGAGAATGCGTCGCTCGTTTTTCTCTAAACCGCGCTTATTGTCATTATTAATTAATTAATTAATTAATTGTAATACTACCCAAAAACTTCCTCTCTTCATTTCCATTTAATTCTAGTTTTGAACGCAGGAAGTCTAAAGTCTTCCATTTCCTTTTTTTTAGAATCCAACACACAAAGCTTTCATGGGGGCGGCTTAAAAATATCGTATTTCACAACAGAATATAAGAAGAATAGTTATTCTTCCATAAAAGGATTACATAAATGATAGTTTTCCCACATTTAAATGAATAAATAAAATGTTGAGGCGACTTCAAAAAATGCTGGGACATAATTCGCTTCGAAATTCCATAAATTCCAACATCCATGCTATCCTCAATTCAGAACCCAAATTTCATATCATTCATGTCTATGCTATCGCATAATCTGTCCTAAAATGCTAGAAGAAGATTCTGGGTCAAGTGTAATTGCAAAATTTCGTATAAAAAAAATGACGACAAGTCATGAACTCGTAATCTTGATTCGACCTCTTCCCCAAATCTTTGAACTGGATTTTCCATGTTTCCCATAGAAGATGGGTTCAAGGCTCCCGTTTGGGCGCCAACGATTGCGAAAGAATAACAAACAGGAAGCCCCCTCAACTGATCTCATTAGTAAGTACCTGTGCGCTATGTTCCCATACAAACATAAACCACTCGAACAAATTAGAAAGTGTTTGTCGAAGATGCATTTTCACGATGGTTTGCCGCTGAGGAGAGAGGGCGTTGATCTCGGGAAAAGGTCGGTATCGAGTACCAACAACAATGGAAGTATTACCGCGAAAACGCGTACTGCTTCACAATACCGTTTTCACTTTTTTCAGCTTGTTTTAGAACATGTGTGACTTAAATGTAAATACGCTAAGTACGTTTGGATATGTTTTTAACGGACAAAGACTTGGGAAACTTCAGCAATTTTAAATAACCTGAAGAAATAAAACAATAAATACAAAACACAAAAACTCCAAAATTTTTAAAATTCGCCCTAAAATGTGTAAAAATCTTTATTCAAAGTTGTATTTGAAACACAGATGAATGCTTAGTTCGTTGAAATTCGAAAAAAAATCTTTTTGGATCTCAGATTTTTACGGATGATTCGCCTAAAAACGAGCCAGTACCAAAAAAAAAATGGTAAAGTAAAGGGTGCGTTTTTGTATTTTTGAAGTACTGATATCGTTAGATTCTGACTTTTCTGGCAGCATTTTGCTGCTAACAACCAAATATCGGCTCAAAGACATAATGGTTACATTACGTAAGCATGCAAAATTTCATCTCGGTCTAATAATACAAACTATAAACGGAAAATATGAAACAGGGAGGCAGCCAACAAAGCATTTTTTACCAGCATTTTTCTGGTATAACAACCAAATATCGACACCAAGACACAATGTTTTTGCCTTCAAAAATATTGAATTGTTTTTGAATTCTTGTTTTAAGTTCAAGATCTGTAAGAACCAATCAAAAACTCGAGTGTTCACTGATATTTCGTCAAAAATAATAAAACAAGTAAGACAATTTTTGCATTTTTCCTGGAGATCAAAACGTACTTTTTTTGGTGAAAGTTTGCTAAACCCCAATTATTTGTAAGAAAAAAAACGCAGAAAAAACACTGACGTGAGTAGGAAATTGAGATTTTTGAGCTCTTTTTTCTCAAAATTTGGCCAAAATTTATCCAAAAAAAAAAAAAAATCGTGGAATTGGTTTGAAATTGCTGTTATCTAGATATCTTATAATTTTTCGTTTGATATTTTCTATAAAAACACAAGTGTTTCGTGTGTTTCGTGAAATTCTATCTTTTAATTAATTTGTGCAAACAAATAGTAACAGAAAGGAAAATGTTTGTCAAGATTAGTTTTCTGTGTGTAACAAGGCACATAGTGATAACTATAATTTTATAAAAAAGTATGGTAGATTTTGAAAGATGGCGTATGAGTATGAGTTTGGAGAAGTACTTACTGACTAGTTTTAAGAAATAACTACGAGTATGTGCCTACAAGCAAAATTATACAAAATTATAAGGCTGGCACATATCTTTTTAATAACTTTTGGTTCAGGTTTTGGTGTTGCTTTGCATAAATCTTGAAACGGTTTTTTACTGTTTTACTGTGGTAATTTAGTGATGGATTAAAATGTAGAACATTTAATGCGGTTAAATGTTAACCAAATTTTAAAATCCACCAAAACAAAAACATAAAAAACCGAAAACTTTAAACATAGCTATTGTGTTAAAGAGCAAATCTATTTAACTTATGTAATTAATAAGTATACAGACTGAACCAAAAGCAACGCACAAAGGTATCATTAGTTTTTTAATATTGACGTCAATTTTAATTTTTTGAAAGGACAACTGACAATTTTGATGAGGGTTTTAGATAATTCACATTTTTTCTTTCTGGTAAGTACATAATAAAATAAAACAAACCTAAAAAAATAAAATAAGAAGCAAATAAAAGAAAAAAGTTACGAAAGTTACTGAGAATATTACACAAAGAGCTTTATCTTTTTGTTCTTGCTTTATTTTATAAGGATATTGTAATAAAAAAACAAATGCGTTTAGAAAATAAGTCAAAAATAAAAATATACATAAAGCTCTTTTTTATTTTATTAATATAATTTTTTTTTAATTTGTAATTTTATTTTTTTATTTTCTTTTCTTATTACCAGGAAGATAAAGATGTGTACTATCTGAAACAGTGAACAAAAATGTAGGTTGTTAATTAAAAAAATTAGGACTACGTCACAACTCAAAAACAAGTGATATCATAAATGTTACTATAATGTCAAAATGTAGCATTTAAATAAAAAAATAAAATCGGTCTGCTCGAAGATTTTTTTGAAAATTTAAATTAAATTTAAAGATTATTTTACATCTAAAAAATTTTTGAAAGGAGATAAAAAATTGCTTGGTTGATACACATTTGATTATTAATTAATTATTATGAATTTGTGATATGCATTTACCTTTTCTCTTCTAGCATATGTTACAAAATATTTGAGAAAAAGTTTCATTTGAAAACGAAAAAGTTGGGCTGATTTTTTTGAAATTTAAATTTTAAGATCTTTTTCAACAAATATTGAAGAACTAATGAAGTAAGGTTTTAATAATTTATTTAAAATCGACCTACTCGAAGATTTTTTTGAAAAATGACTAATAATGAAGATATAAATTTTATGCTTTGGTTCAGTCTGAGGTAGGAACATTAGCACAGTTTGTGAATTTTTTTTATTGCTTTTAGGACTTCTATTGCTACATGTAATTTAAAAAATTCAAAAAGATTTAAGAAGCAAACTTTGTTCTGTGATTTTATAATAAGATTTAACAAAAAGATTTAAGAAGCAAACTTTGTTCTGTGATTTTATAATAAGATTTAACAAAAAAAACTAAATATTGAAACATGAAAAGAAAAATATTCATATATAGTAATAGTAAATAAAATGTCCAACATTCAATAAAAGAAATCTCGGCATAATAGGTAAAGTTATCTCTTATCAGGGTTTTAGGAGTTTGGTCTATCAAATTATTTCGCCACTTATTTTTTTTTGTTCCTTCAACACATGACATATTACTTTATCATAAACTAGAAATAAAGTGGTCATCTTTGCATATACTAACCGCTTGGTTTAGTATAGCCAAGCAAATTTAACGCCAGGTTAAGACAAATGCTCGGTTAACTGTAACAAAAGTTACGGATTCATTCTCTTGTTAGATTTGAAAGTCTTAGTGAAACCGGATCTAAATGTGAGAAAATATTGGAAGGGCTGTTAAACAACCAGAGATAATTTAAACCATGTGCAAAACTATTTTTCGAGTCTTCCACGAATTTTTTTTCATTAAATTTAGAATTAATAATTTTTAGAATAAGTTGGAGAGATCGTATCAGCAAACCACTCTCACATTTTAAATGTTATCTCTCTGCATAATTCCAAAAGAAGCCGAGCATTTTACAACATAATTTTCCTCAAACATGCTCCTTTCACACGTCGACTCATCCAAGTACAAAGCGGTGTAATAAATATGCGGTTTCTAATGTGCTTGACAATGACCATGTTCATCCAATTACATCACACCGCAGAGAAAAACTCGACATGAATTTCCTTTCAATCTGAGTAAATGTTGTTGTTTTTCTCGCACATTTCTCAATGTGCACCTTTGGCCGGAAGTAAAGCACAGTTTTTCGTGACAGGGCGCTGAAATGCGGTGCACACACCACCGGAAAACGTGAAGCCACATCCTCTGATCAAGAGTAAACATTTTTTTATGAGAGAAGCAGGAATTAATTAACCTCGGTTAGAGTTAAGGTTATGCCATTGCACTTTTGACGATTGGAGTAAACGAGGTCGCACATCAAATGTCACCTGTTGCTTTTACTAGCGGTTGCGTAAACGCCGTTTTATGTGCAGGTGGCGAATAAATGCATTTTTATCACAGATCTAATTAGAGGTGTTTGAAAAATGAGATGGTTCAAAGGTCAACAAATCAAAGCAGTGAATAAATGTTATGGTGTCAGAAAAGATGGTTTTACTGCACTTCAATTAAACTATAATTGATTCTGATGTTTCTTTGTTTGACGTAGATTAAGTACCTAATGATTGTTTCTTTAATTACTTGTTTCTGTGTGGTAAAAGAACACGATTTTATGGTGTCATAATTTATTGATACGATGTTATTGTTTTCTTTATATTGTTGAAGTATGTATCTAACAGTTATTTGGGTTACATTTTATTTGATATGGTAAAAATTGAGAGTAGTATTTTTTATGTGATAGGAACTTTTCAATTTTTGAAAACACTGGGTGGGCAACCTTATCGCGCACCCAAAGAAATCGCGACTTCTAATGAAATAAAAATCCTGAAATTTTACACACCAGCCTGTTCATTGATAAGGACCATTCTCGATTTTTATTAATTTTTTTTGTTAATACATAAAGTCGTAGCAATTTTGTAAGTTTTTGGGCACTAATTGTTAATTTAACTACAAAGTTTTTAGACCAAATGAATCCTTACCTGCTAGCCTATCGAACGCTGGTATCAGAATTATAAATTAGTATAAAATTTAGAATTTGATTTTTTGGTCGAAAATTACTTTCTTACTTAGGTGCGCGATAAGTTTGCCCTACCTAGTACATATAGGGTGAGTCTGCTAAAAAATTTTTCACTATATCTCAAAAACTATTAGTTGTACCGAATTCAGCGTTTGCTATTAAATTTTTTATGTTTTTTCTATGTATTTATAACCTTTCTTACAATTAAAATTAATTAGTTTATTAGCTGTTTCAAAACTATAAAAACGCCAACGTCGCATTTTACCGATTTATTTTTTTTAAATAAGACTGATAAAATTGTAAAATATTTATTAACGATTAGGCCTCTCATTAAAAGTATAAATTACATTGGCAATTATTTTTTTAAGTACATGAATAATTAATAACAGCTAATTTTTAAAGAAAATGCGAAGTTGGCGTTTTTATAGTTTTGAAACAGCTAATAGAATTTTAATACATCAAAATATTATTAATAAAATATTGATATTAATATTAAAATCATTCCAATTAATAATATGAAAATGTTAATTAAAAAACTTTGATTGTTAAATAATCTCTTAGAGCAAAAATTTTTCTAAAAATTTTTGATGGTACCAAAATAATTATGTGTATGTGAATTTTTAATCTTTACGTAATTAATAATTTTCTGGAGGTAGCAAATTTTTTTTTACGAATTTTTACACAAAACTACAAGGAATTGTAGAAGAAATCTGAAAAATCACTGAGAGAAAAATACGAAGTATTTAGTAAACGCTTTTAAGATGTAGTAAAAATATACTTTTAGATATATTTTTAGTAGACTCACCGTCTACAAAAAAAAGATTTTAGTAGTTCTGGTAGCTGTTTGCTTGGTTAGTGAACAACAAGTGATTTAAAATCTGAACACGAAAACTTTAATAAAATTAGTTGTGTTTTATTATGAGAATTTCTCGCCAAATTTTCAACAATGATTTCGAGACATCTTTCTATGGGGTTGGGAATTCTTTAAAAATTATTTTACATCTGAAATTTTTTTAAGAAGTTAAAAAATTGATTGATACACGTTTAATTATTAATTATTAATTAATTTTCCTCTAGCATATGTTACCTACAAAAGATTTGAGAAAATGTTTCAAAATGAAAAGGTTGGACAGATTTTTTTTAAATTAAAATTATAAGAACTTTTTCATCAAATATTAAAGAAGTAATGAAGTAAGGTTACTACATTACAATGCAGCTAGAATTTTTGTTATATGTAATTATTATTTTGTTTTATCCAAATTGTTTCGAAATATCTCAAATTGCCTTATTTTGGTCAAAAATAAAGATTTTTCTTACTGGAATATAAAAAAATCCTTTTGGAACATCTTATTTTAACCGAAAACGGCGATCTATTTATTAATTTCGTTAAGATAAGTTTATTTCTATTACTTTCTCGGTTAAAAAGATGCCAAATAGTTGCTGTACATCATCTTTATTTCTTAATTTCTCAATTTCTTTATTGTCAAGTTTTTTGTTATTTTTTTTTCAAATAAGTCACTTTTTACAATAATAAATAACCCTAATTGATTTAATAAATTTTTGTCAAGTTTTTTGTTAAATGTTTCTCAAATAAAAGTCACTGTTTTAACAACTGTTGTGGCTGAAATCACATACAAAAACAATATATGGCCTTAGGCAAAAGTATGGAACCAAGCGTTTTGTGTCTAAACTGTGTTCCTTACGAAAAAACCAATTAGTACATCAAGTACTTTAAAAATGTGAACATATTTGCGAAAAAATTGACGAATCAAATTATTCGAATAAAAAGATCCATTGATACAACTTAGGTCAAATTCGAAAAACCCTCGTAATGAGCTCGCAACGCAATTTTAATAATTTGTTTTAAAAAAGACACTGGTTCAAAAACAAAATTATTGAATTAGAAGAAACTTTTGGAGTATTCTCTTTTATCAAAATAATAATAATAATAATAAAATTACCGTAGGAGGACGCCATTTGAAAATAAATTAATAACTCGAAAACTAAAAGGAATTTCGAAAAAAAAATTATTGTTGATTACATTTTTAAAGTAGTGGATACACTAATTAGTTTTTTCGTAAGGTACATAGTTTAGGCACCAAACGCGTGATTTTACACTTTTGCCCAATAAAAAACTGAGTATTTAAACGGTGATTATCGTTTGCGTAGTTACTCGTTACTGTGTGATAAAACTGATAAATGAACACGATTTTATGGTGTAATAATTTATTGATACGATGTTATTATTTTCTTCAAATTGTTGTACCCATTATCTAAAGTTATTTAGGTTGCATTTTATTTAATAGTGATTTCTTTGCCCGATTCTAGGAAAATACTTTAATTACTTTTTGATAGAAAAAGGTTTCAATGGTTTTGGTAGTCGTTTAAATAATCTTTTTAGACGACCTTACTTCTAGTGTAAGTTTTGATAAAGAGTTTAATTTTATTTTATTTAAATAAAATCTCATTGAAATTTTATCTCGCTTTAATTTCAACCAAATATTTTCAAAGTTGCCCAAATTAGTTTCTTTTGGCCGAAAATAACAATTTTTTTACCGATTTTCAAAACACCTTAGTCAGACCGAAAACAACAATCGGTTTATTAATTTCGTTCCAACACTTCCTCGCTTAAACAGACGTCAAGTCCTTCATCTACGTATCATTATTTCGTAGAATTAACGAAATAATTTTTGAAATGTTTCAGAAATGTATAAATGTTGAAGGAACATTATTTAGCAAATATTTTTTCATTGTGTCTTTTCTGACATTCTTGGTTATAAAGATTTTTACTAATGTACTAATGTAAATATGAATTTTAAGACCCTTTCACAATATTAACACTTATTGTGTTCTAACAAATTTTTGACAAGTTTTTTTTTTAATTCCCATTTTGGCAATTTCATTGGTGAGTATTTATTAAAAACTACTTCTACTGATTTTGGTCGTACGTATTTAAATCAGACAATTTTATGCTGTATGAAAAAAATTGTTTATTTTTTCCACTTATTACGATTACATTTTACGTCTGGTTAGTTTACTCACATTATGGTATGATAGCCGTTAGAGATCAAAGCGGTCTATTTAAGTGGCGAAGTTTGTATGTTGAGAAATTAAAATTTACTATTTTCTTTTCTCAGAACACAAAACATGGTAGAATTTAAGAAATCTAAAGAATAATTAGGTATTTCAAGAATGTTCGCTCTGACTTGACTTATTTTTACAATACTTTAAAACCACCTGTACAAGATTTTTTTTCAAATGTCTTGTTACCGCAAATTCGCACATTTTCAATTATATTGATTTCAAATTTAGCTTTTTATACGTAATAAATAAGGAAGGTTTTTAAAGAGCTAGCTAGAGCTGCTTAAATCATTTTTTAAATGTAGTGTAAATTTTCGCTCTCTTCTCTATTAACTACCTACATAAAAGAGTAATTTCTCACACTTCAATCAATCACTTTTCGTAAGTGAAAATGTGTTGATTGTTTGACTTTGCCTGAACAAGGAGCGACTTATGCATTGCACAAAAATGGATTGTTTGTTTATTCAATAATTTTCTTAATTCGATAATTTTACCAGTTGATGAGTCACGACACAAGAATTATATCAAGCCCACAATTGCCACACGATAAAATCGATAAAAAGGTCAAAAAGTCGCGATATCCGACTGTAAAAGAGAAAATTAAAAACGATGTAATTAAGTCACTTTCTACGTTATGCAAACCATGAAGACAAAACTGTGTAATTTGGATGCAATCATTTTTCCAAAATTTGCATTTACAACCCGGAAATAGCGCCAAATCCGAGGTCTTTTTTGAATATTTGAATTTGATCTGATTTTGTGCAACAAAACAGTTATCATTTTTATTTGTGTAAAACAACTTTCACATGTTTGCTAATCAGAATATGGTATACTTTTTGTAATGTTGTTTAGCCATTCGTGAATCTGGAAATTTTTCTGCGATGGTCTACTTTTTTTTTCTTCAAGCGCGAAGATAACAAACTTGTTTTAAAAGTTTCAGATCATCCTTGGTTAGTGACATACGATGACAAATTCAATGAGTAGTAATAATGCGATCAGTAATAAATTCGATTTTGATCATTAAAAAATAATAAATGATCAGTATTTAATTCTTTTTTGCACAGTAAAAAATTTAAATGACTAGTAAACCACGCACAGTATTTTACTAAATTTGCCCAGTAAAAAAATCGTATATGCACAGTATCTAGTATCAGTTTGCACAGTTTAAATAATATACGCGCAGTAGCTAGCTTGGAGGCTGGGGCTTCGCCCCAGCGAACTAACGGGAAACATACCCCTCGAACGATTAAACTCGAAAACGTAAAACTCGAAATGTGGAATTCTATACTCTCTCGATTTGAGATTCTATTATTTATTGTGCATTTATTATTTTGACTTTGCATCTATCATTTTTACTGTGCATTTATTATTTTTGCTATGCATTTATTATTTAACTGTGCATTTATTATTTTTACTGTGCATTTATTATTTTTACTGTGCATTTATTATTTTACTGTGCATTTATTATTTTACTGTGAATTTATTATTTTACTGTGCATTTATTATTTTTATTGTGAATTTATTATTTTACTGTGCATTTATTATTTTTACGGTGCATTTATTATTTTACTGTGCATTTATTATTTTTACTGTGCATTTATTATTTTTACTGTGCATTTATTATTTTACTGTGCATTTATTATTTTACTGTGCATTTATTATATTTACTGTGCATTTATTATTTTTACTGATCAAAAGTACTTGTCGTTTAAATAAAATACTGTGCATTCAATTTGTACCGAAATTCAATTAGTAGTTAGTTTTATATTAAAATGACCTAAGAATTACGTGTCTAGCGTTTTGCTTTGATGTTTTTTGTTTCAATTTCCTCCACATTAATGGTCGGAGAGGTCAGATAAAATTTCGCCGAAGAAATACGAGAATCCAAGTCAAAGTAACTAAACACTTCCTAGTAGTACTTGTCTCTGGTTCAGCAAAATCGGCCGAATAGCTATCTGGTTACATAATCCTGTCATTTCTCATCTTCCAAACCATAATAAAACCGATTCCTTTCTTCTCTTGCGCCACCAAAACACACTCGATTATAATTTCAAATATCATCGAATCGAAAAAAGCCGCAGTTTCAATTTAACGAGGGAAAGTATTTTTAAACGCTTCAATAGCACTTCCTGGAGACATTCCCCAAAGTGGACCATGAGAACTTCTGCCGTCCTTGAAGTATCGAATTTATTGTGACACTTTTCTGATATCTTCTAAAATTAGATCCAATTTAAGTGCTAAAAAAAGATAAGGATTTTTTGCCTCGCGTGCCACTGGTAAACAGATGCTTCCGGTCGTTTATCCCTTATTATTGTTTATGTTTTTCTTCCATCGAGGGGTTCTAATAGAGCACCGGTGGCTTTGATAGACTAAAAATAAAGTGTTCTGTTGCTTGTAAGCTTGTCGGTGCCCTTATAATAATCAGACGATTTAATTTGGTCTATTAAACGATATGTTTATCTGACTTCGGCTTTGAAAGACTATTATTTGATATCTGGCTGTTTTCATTGTTTTGTTTCGGATTTTGTATGTAAACTAACCACCTGTGGATGATTACCTACAATTTTCACTCGACTGAAAAGATTACAGGAGAACTAGAAACATCGAAGAGCAATTTTTTCAATTTGGTTTAAAATTAATTGAGAGTGAGAGTTGGATCTAAACCTAATTTATCAATTATGGTGTACTTTCTTATTTTCTTGTTTTAGCGGTTTATATCTTGTTGTTGACTCAAACCTGAGATTTTACCAAAACTTATATAAAAATCGTGGTTTCATTTTGTCGTAATGGCATTATTTCAGCTGATTTCAGGGAACTTATTGGTTTGTTTTGGAAATGGACATTAACTTATATTGATCGACAAATTAAATAAGAAAATCAATTTAGAAGGAAATAACGCTTTGTGTTTCAATTCTGAGCAATTTAGTTCGTGGTATTGGAATCAGAAATCGTTTGAAGTTGAGAAATCTTGTTGTGTAGACCAGTGGCGGCTCGTGGGTTCAAAACTAGGTGAAAAGCTAAAAATTTTATTTTTTTTGTGAATTTATGATGGTTTTAACGTTTAATTTTTAACCCTAAAGAATAGGTAAAGGTTTTATTTACCGAATCATTTCGTAATTTTTTAGTGGAAATAATTATTAAAACAAAACAAAAAACTGTACCAACACTAACTAGATAACAAACGCATAACTTTGGGTTTAACTGGGGTTTTACCAAACCGCACACAATAAGATCTATTCTGTGACTTTATTAAAGGGCTGTTAAAATTTAACACATTCCAAAATATAGCAAACTTAACAATTTTGTTGATTATTGTTTTAAGGTTGATCGAAAGTATCTAATATTTTATTTTGGAAAAAAAATTAACGTGTTATGTGTTTAGTGTACTTTTTACTGTTAATTCAGTTTATTAGAATTCAATAAATTAATCTTCCTGTGTACAGGTACAGATTTTACTTCCCCTGGCGAGCCGTCACTGGTGTAGACAGAAATCACTTTAGATCGAGAAAATCGTCGTTTCAGATAAAAATAACACCTCATTATTTCCAGCAAGTTAATACAATAGTCCTATTTCAGGCAATTTCGAGCGATTTAGACCGTGTTGCTAGTTGGAAATGATCT
This sequence comes from Tribolium castaneum, assembly GCF_031307605.1. Taxonomy (NCBI): domain Eukaryota; kingdom Metazoa; phylum Arthropoda; class Insecta; order Coleoptera; family Tenebrionidae; genus Tribolium; species Tribolium castaneum. The sequence continues at coordinate 11,183,315 of NC_087399.1, read as the reverse complement.
CAAAAACAGTTGTAAAAATAATAGTTTTAGGCCATAGTAGCATTAGAAAATTTATTTTGTTTGGACTGCAAATGTGAAACGCAAAAATCGGCGTTTTAGGAGAAAATGAGGTCTTTTGAGTCACTTCCGAGTCATTGAGTTCGTGTTATTGGGTATTTCGTTTTGAAGCCAAAAATTATTTTAGATCGAGAAATTTTTTCAGAAAAGTTTGAGAATAGTCGTTTGCAAGTCAAAGTCTTAAGTCCAGTCAATTCTGAGCGATGTATTTTGTTTTGGAGGTGGGAATCCCTTTTAATCGAGAAATAAAAGAATTTTCGTTTCCGAACAAAATTTAAGTCAATTTCGAGCGATTTGGATCGTGTTATTGAGACGACAAATCAAAAAACAATAAGTAGGAAAATCGTTATTTTATCTCAAAATAATTCTATTTCACCTGTGATTTCACCAGTTCTAAAAAACGTGTACCGTCTCGAAGTCACAGGTTGACTTTGACTGAGAATTTTTTGAGAATTTTGTTATTTTCAAGGCACAGTAACACAACTTCTGTCAACTTTGAGCTTTTGGATCGTATAACCAAATTTAGAACTTTTAAATTGAGAAATTTTGCTGAGCAAGTAATAAAATCGTCATTTGATCGTAAAAACTGAAATCGGTTTAGTTCGAGAAATTGAATGCGAAAATCGTGGTTTCAGCTGATTATTTCAGCCGATTCCGAGCGATTTGAATTCTTTGAGACAAAAATAGATTCTAGTTATACAGCATGATTTATTTGAAATTACGAAAAATGAAGACTACGTAGGAAAAATAAGCATTGTTATTTTTTCAATAATTTGGACTATTAACGTCATCTGTTCGGAAAAATTGAGAACGACTTCATTGAGTGCTGTTTCTATTCAGAAATGAAAAGGGATAAAGTCATAGTTTTTATTCAATTTTTCGTTTTTGACTTTTATTCTTAACTTTTTTAAGATAATGAAAAAAAAAATGGTTTCGTTATTGCTCCCTAAAAAAGTCACTCTTTGGCTAAAAACATATTGGGTGTGAATTTGCAAAAGTTTTTTACATGTTAAAACTATTTAACAAATTACAATATTAATTTATATTTTAACTCTTTACATATGTAAAATTATTTTCAAGTAAACAGATTTGTTTCGAAAGTCAGTCACAATAAAATCATAGGTACATTTTTTTAATGAAACACTATATTTTACTGCATTTTTGGACTGATAATTTTTATTAGTGGGTTCTGCTTAATTTTTTAAATAAATTAATTTTTTGACGAAAACCGATTTTTTTATACAACGTATTGCCTACACAATAACTAAGAACATTATAAAAATAAGATTTTCACCACTTTAAAGAGAAAATCAAAACTTGGAGCTGTACTATTTTGATTAACGCATTGCAATTAAGAAGGTTAAAAAATTAAGAAGTTTTTAAAAATTGATCAATAATCTTAATTGTATTTTTTTAATGGTTAAAGTTAAATGTCGTATGAGCGACACTTTAAGGGTCATTTTCATGATCGAATTTAAGAGGCAATTTTTGATCAACTTAGGTATGGCCTGTTCTAATTGATTTCATTTTCGATCTCATGTTAATAATGTTTTTAGAAAGTCAGTTTAAAACTTTTAAATGCAAAAATAAATTATAGGGTGTTTTATTTTAAAATGTTATTCAACTTTTAAGAGATTTTTTCATTTTGTTGACTTCTCAACTGCAACTCTCAAAATAAAAAAAGGTATTGTTTTTTCTCCCCAATGTATTTTGCAAGATACAAGATTTCATATTTTTATATAGTAAAACTTACCAATGTGAATTCTGAAAAACTGCCTTGTAGAGTTATTAGTAGTTATTACTTATTATTACAGAGGCATGTGTTTTAATTTATGTAGTTTTTTTGCGCTTATTTAAGACATTAAAAAAAATAAGACCAACACGAATAAAATTATCAGTTTTATAATTATTTATCAGCAGAATTAGTTAAAAATTTAAATTGTCTTATATGCATTTAATACAAACTAGTAGATAGGTCATCTTTGCATTAACATTGTGCTTTAAATGTCTCACCTGTGAATTTATGTAAATGTCATTCATAGTGCATTGTTTTCAAGGTAATGGTATTATAACAAAAATAATAAAAACAAATCATTTTTGCATACCGAAAGCTGTAATTTGTCTATTTTTGAGATGGGTCAGTAAATATTGTCCTGTCTATTCTCATTTAAGGAGGGGTAGGTATACCACACATTTTTGAATCAGTGTATATACGAATTGGCGCATAAGCTCTTAAGTACGCTATAGAACACATTTCCAAAAAATTTTAGAAAAATAATTTAAAAAATTCCTTCTCAATTGTTCTTAGCAAAAGTGGAGATTTTTTCTCTTAATTTCTTAAAATATTTTTATAAGAACTAAGAAAGCGACTAAGTTTCTCAACTTTTACACGTCAACGTAACTGAAAATTATTTATAATAATAATTATTATTTATTATTTATATTGTGACATAAAAATTGCAACACCAAGAAGGAATAGGAATTTTTTTAATGAAACTTGGCACACATGTTAGACTATTAGGAGGTATTAAATCATTAAAATTTGAACGTTTTTAATCAAGTGCTAAAGGACTTTTTAACACTTAAGCTCTTTTACCAGCAAGTGTTGTTCTTCTAATTTTTTTCGTTTCTGACAATTTTTGAAGTGTTTTTTTAATTCGTTTAGTTTTGAGTGTTATGAAAACGAAGGTATGCTTAGAGTTTGACAAAAAAGAATTTACCAAAAATTAAACAAATTTTAAAGATGCACAATTTTTGGGCTACGAATAGGGGTATTTTCATTTAGGGAAATTGTTATTTGTTTGAATAGTAATCCAAGTACCATTATGCGATGTTATCAGTCATTGATTAGAGAAGGTTCAGGACAAATCAGAAGAGTAAGCAGACTTAAAAAAAACAAATGAAGTCCAAAATGGTCATCTTTGCGTTATGGCAATAATTCAAGTACAAGAAAAATTCGGGACGAGTCGAATTGGTTCCCAAATTTTGTAATCCTCTCTAATTATAGTCGAATTGGTTCCCGGGGATGGTCGAATTGGTTCCCGTCGGTCAGGTAGGTCAGATAAACAGATTAAAGTATTATGATAAGAGAAATGGCGTTTATAAGTGTATGAACAAATTTACAAGTTCCAAAACGTTCAAAAACAAATCGTATTTTAACAATTTAAAGGCTGTGGATAAATATTTCTTCGAGTATTCAAGTACTTTCAAAACGATGGAGAAGGCGCATAGTACTTAATGGGTACTATGTCGAAAAATGTTAAAATTGTATTTGTAATTTGTCTCCATTTTGACGCTTTAATAGTATTAATACACATATTAACGAACGCAACGTCATCATGTGAGATGTCTTAATAGTCATTACTTGACGAAACATTTTACGAAATTTACAGGAGAGCTTTGGGCTTAAAAAATTACATTCTCCTTTTTTTTAAATAACCAGTTAGCCATGAATAAATGAAATTTGTTGTTGGATTTTGTGCCAGGAAAATAATTACTTGAACATTTCTACCAGCTTTAAATCTAAGATATTAACATATATTTCGCTTAATCCTTTTTAACTACCTGCTCATGCGGGAGCCAATTCGACCATCACCCGGGAACCAATTGGACCATCACCTTTTAGAGAATTATACTTATAGAGATTATTGGGAACCAATTCGACCACGACCAAAAATTTCTGGCCTATAGTTGAGTTCGAAGGTTGTCGTACTTCACTTCTGACTGTTTACCATCGAATTAGGTCATTTCGACTGCTTCTTGTTGGATTTCCTAGGTATGAGAGGAATGAGCAAAAACACATCTTAACCTGACACACCATAATTTTTATTTTAAAGGACAACGTGTTTCAACCACAAAGTGGTCATCCTCAGGTGAGAATGTACACTGTATGAATTGATCACATTATGGTCGAAATAAAGGTTTGATGGGTCTGGCTTAGAGATGCGTTTTTGCCCATTCCTCTCTTACCAAGTAAATTCAACAGGAAACAGTCCAAATGACGAATTTCGATGGTAAAAAGTCCGAAATGATAAAAGACGACCTTTAAACCCACCCATGGGCAAAAATTTGTCTTGTAATTAAATTATAGCCATACTCCGAAGACGACCATTTGGACTTCATTTGTTTTTTTTAAGATATGTTTTCTCTTTCGCTCTGTTCTGGGCCTTCACCAGTCTATGAGTGATAACACTGCTTAATGATACGTCGATTTCTATCCAAATGACTAGCAATGTCTCTAATTGAAAAACTCCTATTTGTAGTCCAATAATCATGCCTCTTTCAAAACTGCTTAATTGTTTGTAATTTTTGTTTTGTCATATCCAGGCCTAATTGCGCTTTTAGAACACTTAAACCTAAACACATAAAGAGAAAGAAAACCAAAAAATTGGAAGAATAACACTAGCAAGTGTTATTCTTCCAATTTTTTTGTTTTCTAGAAGAACTTAAACTCCCTTACCACTTGATTAAAATCTTTTAAATTTTAATCATTTATTACCCGCTAATAGTCGACCATTTGTGCCAAGTTTTGTTAATAAATTCAAATTCCTTCTTGGTGTTTTTTTATGACATTGAGTATATTATTTAATTATTATTATTATTTATAATTATTTATAATCGTCAGAATCAGAACTGAAATTATAAAGTGCTAAATAGTATTTAAAAACTTGTTTTCCCCTTTTATTTATTTTTTAATTATACTGTTAGGTTTTGTTTTGAGAAAACAGTTAGAACCCATATTTTTCCCTTGCAGGATGTTTCTCTGAACCTCAATGCCTGAAATGTGGCCCCAAAGGATGTATCAAATGTCCCAATTTGATCGTGCATCCGTCCCGTCGGTGTGTTACCACGTGTCCGTACGGCCACCAGCCCAGATGGAGCACCCGTCTCGATTATATGGGTCGCATATGCGTCCATAACGGCAACTTCCTGGGTCTCCCATCGGAAACCGCAACCGTCCTCACCGGAGTCATTGCCGGAACAGTATTATGCGCCATTCTGATTGGCTCAGCTGTGATCTATCTTAGAATTAGACGAAAACACCTGCCGCAAAATATTGACGCCGGCTCGGATTTGGACGATTCGCCCGAAAGACGAGACTTCCTCAAACAGCTGGAAACGTTGAAGCCCTACGCGCAAACTTACCTCGATATGTTGAATGATACGAGGCGACAGGTGCGGGAGCTGCACAGGACGGGAGATACACAGTGAGTTATTAGATTTACTTTATTGATTATACTATTACACTTCGGAATTTCGATGAAATTGCCGTGATTTATGGTTTAATATGTGTGGGGGCGTCGGTCCTAAAGCAAGAACATTTTATGATCGTTTTAGGGTAAAACACCATTACAGCAAATTCTGAGGAGCAAAAATCAACTAGGGTTTCTTAACTTTTAACTTTTTTCTATGCAAGCTATTAATTTGAATTTTTGTTTCAATGATAGGTTTTACGATAAGGCACATTCTAGAAAATATTTTAATTTGTATACAGAGTGTTCCAAACTAAAATATCCAACTAAGTTCTGTTTTTTTATGAGAACTCTAAATTTTTGTCACTTTTTTGAAATTTTAACTAATTTTAACACACCCGGTCTTATAGAGTTATCTGTCATAGTTTTTGACTTATGTCAATTTATTTGTGAAAATGGCGTCGTGCAGTCTTACAGAAAAATGGATAATTTCAAAACCATTTAAGATAACTTAACCAACTTTTTTCCAATCAATTCCGTAGGCTCTAGTGCGTCTTCTTCATTGAAAGTGAACTCAGAATCGATATTCCATCGCCTACTACAATTTTCTGAAAATGACAAACTACAAATGGCAATAATTCAATTCTTTTTTTTTTCACAAAAAAAACATCAATATTTTTTATTTCGCAAAAAACTTACGAATTTTACAAATTAGACCTTACAAATCCTATATCCACAAAAAGCTCGTAAAAATGCCATGCAATGATGCAATAAAATATAGGATGTTGCATTTGAAAATATCGAGTTATTGCCTTTTGTAGTTTTTCATTTTTAGAAGATCTTAGTAGGCGATGGAATATCGACTCCGAGTTCGTTTTCATTGTAGGAGATTCGCTAAAGTTTCGTAAATCCAGTGGAAAAAAGTTAAGTTATCTTGAATGGTTCTGAAGTTATGGATTTTTCTGTGGGTCGATGCACGACGCTACGTTCACACATATAATGACACAAGTCAAAAACTATGACAGATAAACAGATAAATCTAAGAAACTGGCTGTGTTATATGAACAATTCGGTTACGATTTAAAAAATGTAAGAAAAATTTGGGATTTCAATTTCAAAAAACACAGAACGTAGGTATTTCATTTTGGAACAGCCTGTATACAAATTAAAATATTTTTAGAATGGTTCAAAAAATATGGAATATCTCCTTTGAAATTGTGTGTAATAACGCTGTTTAACCAAATCTAAAATATTTGGTTTTGTTTTGAGATAAAAAGCAACTTAGATAGAGGTATAAAATGTGAAAAATTGTGATTTTAGCCGATTTCTAAGAATATTTAGCTCGTTTTTGAAGCCAGAAATTGTCCCACATTCAGTGATTTTGGTGAAACAATACGAATCGTATCGAGTGTTTAGTGTAGATTTGTTTTTTTTTTCGAAACACAAATTGAATTAGATCGAAAAATGGAATGTGAAAATTATCGTTTGTTATCACAATTAAGCCATTTCACTCAATTTCGGACAAGAACGAAAACTTCTATTGTGTGTTATGTTTAGACTCAGAATCGTCTAAAGTGAATAAATTTTGTAGAAATAGTTATTAAAATCACTCTTTTAGCTTATAATAAGGCTATTTCAGCCATTTCTGAAAGATTTCTGGCTGACAGAAATCAACTCTGGTTTGTCGTTTGAATTTTTGAAACAAGAATGAAAATTGTGATAAAATGAAATGTGAACATTATTTAATGTAAAATAAAGCAATTTCAGTCAATTTCGGACGATATTTAGCTTTTTTAGAGCCAGAAATCGTCACAAATCGTTACTACAATGTGTTCAAAAATGGTTGTTTATCAAGTCACCTATGAAATTTGAACGTAATGTGCCGGTTAAGTTAAATTATGAATGCTGACAAAGTGACAGATCCGTTAAAATAATGCAAAAAGGCTTCGAATTCAAAAACGAAAGAATACACTACAACAAAAATCACTGAAATATAGAACACAAATCAAAGCACACCTTACACTTTAAACAACTTTGCCGAGAAATTCAAAAATATGGGTAAAAAGCTAATTCAGAGATGACAGTACTCAGAATAGTGTATTGCTGTATATTGTATATTGCCATATATTGCTCAGATTGACTAAAACAGCATGATTATACAATGTGTTTAAAAATGGTTGCAGGATGTTCCAGCAAGTAGGTAAAGTCTGTTACTTACCGTTAAATATTAGAAAAGTAATAATTTTTTTCTACTTTGGTTCCACAAATTGTTCATTCTGAATCCGAAAGTAGTTAGAACTTTTGTGCAACTCCTTTTAGTAAATTTTTAGAAGTTGTGTTAGCAGTGCTTAGCTGGGCGTCATCACTGTCATCACCATCACTCATCACTGTAATCTAGGGTGTGATTTGTCAACAACATCAAATCGTTTATTGATAAAGCCTGAATAATTACCAAAATTAAGAGGAAATAGTTTGAATAGATTTTGATGAGTTAAACTAAACAAAAACAAACAAAAATAGAAAGTAGAAAAAATAGTTTATTACACTCGTTTTATAAGTCTTAATTGTGGTACTCATTCTATTGGAGCACTCCTTCTTCGTGCTCCAAAACCATTTGTGCCACAGAACGTCATATAAACTTCATATAATAATATACTATTTCCTAAGCCGTAGGTACTAACTCTCTTTCTCACCTAAAACAAATTTTAAATATACGGGTGTTTCGGAACTAAACTTTGTAACTTAAGTTTCTATTGTTATAAACTTATGTTTTTTTTAACGGAATATCGTATATTTTTCTCATTTTTGGATGCAGCTTTTTAAAAACTGATAATTTTGATCTTTTATTGGTCGATTTTGCTTAGTTTTTGAAATATTTGACTTTTTTAACAATGCTACGTTTTGTTAAAAATGTATTGCTCAATAACTGAGATTCCTATTAGAAAAGTAGGACTTTCACCACTCTAAACAAAAATGTTCAAACTTTAAGGGTATAAGTTGTTTTCAGCTCACTGCAACGAAGAAAAAAAATAAGAGATTTGGTAACATTAGGGTAACTCAAAAATTTTAAATAGAACATTCTATTTTTTATCTTTGCATCTAAAATACCTTTAAATTGTCTAACTAAAAACAATAACAGTTAAGGTCTGTTGCGGATTATTCAAAAGATATTTAAGGATTAAAAGAATTTTAAAAAAATATTAGGTAACTATTGTTTCAGAAGTCGAAAAGTAAAGTGATTTCCAAGAATTCTTTTCAAAAAATATTTCTTCTTCTTGTTTTTACTACCGGTAACATATTGACAGTGAATTTTTAATGAATCTAAAATATAGTAGAAATCTGTCGCAAAGCCGAATTAGATGCAAATGGTAACAATTTTTTGGCGTTTTCTTTACCATAAAATAGCGAAAAAATTGCAGAAAAAAATATAAATTAATTACTCATTAGTAAATATCACTTGGAAATTTTTTGCATCAAAATTTGGTTCCTGAAATACGTAAATCGTGTGAAATATGATCAGGAAAAATGTGTAAACTTATGTTTTTAATGATTTTTTTCTTGGTAGATGATTTGAAACTTTGGGAGTCAGTATTGTGTATTTTCCGAACTGGAAAATCGTATTAATTGTATTAAGGTTCATATTCGACTAGGCAAAGAGGTCTATTAGTGTTTTGTTTGAACTTATTTATAATAAAACTAAAGTTTATTGAGTATTTTATCTACTTTGTGTGTTGTGTAGAAGAAACTATTAACGCAATTGAAATTTATAAACATCATTAATATTGCATACATATGGGTACATCATAAAGGTCATCAGTTTTGTTTTTCATAAGTTTAAACAGGGTTTTTTCGTTTCTTTTTAAAGTTTTCTGGTTTTGGAAATAATGCTTACGAAAATAAATGTTTCTGAATTGATTTTCTTAAAAGCTTTTTTCACGTAATGTTTTGAAAATTAAAGTATACAAAAGAGTTCACATGAATCACATTTAATCGTATTTTTTACCAGTTTTTCTCATTCGAAAATGAACTTGGACACTATTAAGACGATTTTTAAAATCGGAAAACTCAATCTACTGACCCCTGAAACAACAACTACGAAAAAAATTTCACTTAAAAAACGAGTTTACGCAATTTTTCTAATTATATTTCACACGATTTGCATATTTTATGATTTGTTTAAAAGAATGCCGATTTACGGTACTCGAAATTTGTTGCAAATAAGTGTACGTGTGACGCGGGACGCCAATTTGTATTTTTCAGTAATATTTTCACTAATAATGGTGAATAAAACGGCCCAACGTTGGTATAACTTGATTGGAAATTTGACACAAGTTTGTCGCAGAGGTACCAACTTGAAATCTACGTTTCTGGTTTGGCTTGGCATTTTTTGGATTATTATTCTCTACATTCTTTGTGCATTCATGAGAGGACGTGGAATCATTTTCTGGGTGCCTTTTTTTTCCAACACATTTATTCTATATCGCCACACTTTTACAACAATTAAACAATTACGGCCACCATAGTATTACGAATGATAAAACAGTGCTACCACTATCAGAAAAAATACGTCCAGGAGTGTATGCGGCCTTGTGCCAATTCGGAGAAAATTTTCATAGTACTGTTGTCAATTTTGCAACGGAATCTTACTCTTCTTCAAGAGTCTGTGCGTTGTTTTAACGATATTTTCAGTTGGAACATTTTATTTAGTCACATTCACGCCGTCTGTACAGCTCTTGCCTATATTGATGACGGCATTAAAAATCCTGAACATTTGTCCTATAATTTTATTTTCGAATCTGTGGGAAGAATTGTTTATTTTCTTTTTCTTTGGGTAAGTATTTAATTTTTTTAAACAAACGATTTTAACTCAAATATAGGTTTTGGCAATACAATTAATTCTACTTTGCGACCGAATTTCGGAAGAGTTTGACGATATTTTGGATGCTTTATTACCAATTAATTACATTTCTAAGAGTAAAAATAAGCAGAAATGTTGTTTTTTGAAAAGAATTGTACGAAGTCGTCCAAGTTTTTCAGCTGCAAGGTTTTACAATATTAACAGGTCAACAATATTCAGTATTTTGAGTACTGCAACTACATTTTTGATTGTTTTATTGCAATTTCATATTAGTTAAAAAAAGTTATTAATAAATGTTTCATTGACTTTTTTTGTTACAAATAATGGAAAACCCGAAAATATTTATTCCGAACTCCTGGTTTTCTCTTTGAGTGTTACAAGCTTTTCAAAAATCTTCGATTAATTGATTTCTTTGATTAAAAATAAATAAATGCCTGGATTTTTACTAAAACACATATTTTTTATAATGGCCTTTAATGTAATTTCAATTAATTTAAAAAATGTCGAGAAACTTTATGAATAACTTTTTATTTTAAAAATCTATTCAAGTAACAGAAAGATTGGTATTTTTGTGTTATTACATTTTCGAACAACGCATTAGACAAATAAAGTGTGTAAGAAATCAAGTTTTGAGAGTTACAACAAAATTTCCTTGAAAAATGAATTCGAACCCGATTGAAACAATGTTTAAGTTTGGAAAATACATTCTACTTACCACAAAATCACCCACTGAGAAAAATTCTCCCGAAACAAACAGTTCTGCGCGCTTTTCCTCATATTTTTTCACACATTTGGACAAGTTTTCACTTTGGTTTTGAGAATCCAACACCAGGAATATAAACCAGGAATTTTTTTACAAATAACTTTATAGATTTGATTTTATACATTTCGGTGCTTTATTCTTGCTGTTTTTGGTATTTTCTATTTTCTGGTTCTTTTGTTTTTTGTGTATCTCCTGTGTATTGTGCCTTTTCCATCTTCTGCGTTCTGTGTTTTCTGTTTTCTTTGTTTTTTGTCTTCTGAATTGTCTGTTTTTCGTACATTCTTCTTTCAGTTGTTCTCTGCGATTCCTTTAGTCTTCTTTCTGTTTTCAGTCTTGTAGGTCTTCAGTCTTCTGTGTCTTTTTTGTTTCTTTTGTTTTTTTGTGTATATTTTGTCTTCTGCATCGTCTGTCTTTTGCCTCTTCTGTGTCTTGTGTCTTTTCTATCTTCTATATGTTTTCTGCTATGTCTACTGTCTTCTGTGTATTCTTTTTTTGTGTGTACATTCTGTCTTTTGCATCGTCTGTCACTTGTCTTTTTTGTCTTCTATCTTTTCTATCTTCTTTATGTTTTTTGTTTGTCTTTTATGTAATCTGTTTTTGTATCTTCTGTTTTTTGTATTTTCTGTTCTTTGTCTTCTGGTTCTTTTGGCTTTGGTATCTTTTGTCTTCGGGGTCTTTAACTGTCTTTTTTCGCCCTCTTTGTTTTCTGCATCGCCTGCTTTTCATCTCTTTGGTCGTCTTTTCTGCCATGTCCTCTGTATCTTTTGTGTTTTTGTCTTTGATGTTTTATAGTTTTTTATCTTTTACAAAATTTCACTAAATTGAATAATTGAATGAATGGAGTGTTATACTAAAAAATGAAAATTTTTATACGGATAGCCAACAACAAAATAGGCTACCCATATTTTTTTATTTTAACCAAAGCTCAACCGTTTTGGAGAAAAATAATTGAAAAGGTGAAAATTCCTGGCCTGACGTCAGCAATGTTCCTTTTTGAATCAGCCAGTCACAGAACTTGAGATATAAAACTGGGCCAACAAAGATAGCTTAAAAGACGTACGTTTTTTCTCAATTTCTGCCTCCGTTGTTTTACATACGACTTCAGATGTGCTGCAGGAGCAGTCATTTTACCAAAACACAAACTCCTGCAAAATATTAGCACACAATCGACAACGCACAGTTTTGACATTTGTATATGACGTTTACCAACCCAAACGTAGGTCGTAGTATTAATTGTATGCAGCGAAAGACTGACGAATCATTAGTCGAGACATTGCTTACGTCACAGCGCGAATTTTCTATTATTACTAAAAGAGTACCGATTTAAAAAAACTCAGACCGATATTACTAGACATCATTTTGTGTCTACTTTCAGAATCTGCAATTTCCGAAATCTTTTACTTTCGAGTATAACACTCCATTGTTTGACGATGTCCATTACAAAAATGTGTGAAGTAATTTAAATAAAAATTTTGATTGAAACGACCAAACATTTGTTCCTTTGTCTAAACTTAAAATAATATTTTTATTTGAAGGAGCTGCCGCACTCAAAATATGTTATAAAAAGCTGAAATAGCGTTATTTTGGTATTCAACTAAGATTTTCACATTTCGTTTCTTGATTTAAGTTCCAGCAGAGAGTTTCGTTAAAATGAAATACACTTAAACCAAGGATAGATTTCGTTGTAAAATATTAGCATTATGACAATTTTATCCAAATTATAGTGTTTTTTTTTGTGTCTTCTGTTTTTTGAATTTTCTTTTTTTTGTGTCGTCTCTTTTTGGTTTTTTCTGTATGTTCCTTACTGGTTTCTAGTTTTTGTCTTCTATTTTAGCCTGCTTTCTGTTTTCCATCTCTCCTTGTTTTTTGTATTCCCATTTTTTGTCTGTTTTTTCTGTATATGCTGCCTTGTGCATCGTCTCTCTTTCGTCTCTTTTGTCTTCTGTATTTTGTGTCTTTTCTATCTTCTGTCTTCTTTATGTGTTTCCCTATGTCTACTGTCTTCTGAGTATTTTGTCATTCGTATCTTATCATTTTTGTATTTTCTACCCTGTGTCTTCTGGTTCTTTTGGCTTTAATATTTTTTGTCTTCCTGGTCTTCAGCGCTTCAGCTGTCTTCTCTGTCTTTTGTATTCTTTGTTTTTTCAATTTTCTGTCTTATGCCAACCGTTTCTTTTGTCTCCTGTATCTTTTGTGTTTTTGTCTTCTATGCTTTCTGTTTTATGTATTTTTTATCTTTCACAAAATTTCACTAAATTGTGTGGAATGAATTGTCTGAAGGTGTCCATTACAAAAATATACCAAGGCATATGGCAATTTAAATAGAAATTTTGAGAGAATAGGCCGACTGTTTTTCACCATATCTAAACATCGATTTTTCACAGAAATGGAGCAATCAAAAACTCTATTAAATTAATTTTATTGAAATGTTTATTTATGTAATATTTTTATTTGAAGAAGATTTCACATTTTGTTTCTCCATATAAGTTGATTTGCCTCTAAAAGAAACCAAAACTTGAAAAATTGGTTGAAATAACATTATCATAAGCTAAACGGATAATTTTTATAGCAGTTGCAGCAAAATCATCTCATTAGATGATGTCAGGCTTCAAAATCGTTGTATCTGGTTTAGTTCGTTTTGAAGACTGGAACGGTTTTAAACAACTATAGAAAATCCAACAACGAATGTTTAATAATAACCATGAACATTGAAAATTGAAAAACAATTTAATTAATTTGAAATTGCAACAAAACAATCAGAAATGTTGTTGCAGTGCCTAAAACACTGAATATTGTCGATCTGTTAATATCATAAAACCTTGCAGCTGTAAAATTAGGACGACTTCGGTCAATTCTTTTCAAAAAACAACATTTCTGCTTATTGTTACTCTTGGAAGCATAATTCATTTTCAATAAGGTGTCCAAAATATCGTCGAACTCTTCCAAAATTTGGTCGCAAAGTAGAATTAATTGAATTGCCAAAACCTAGGTATATGTTAAAGTTAATGGTTTAAAAAATAAAAATACTTACCCAAAGAAAAATGGAAAAAATAAATAGTCCCATTGATTCAAAAACAAAATTGTAAGACAGCTGTTCTGGATTTTTAATCCAGTTATCAGTAATGAAAAGAGATGTACAGACGGTGTAAATGTGACTAAACAAAATGTTCCAACAGAAAATATCGTTAAAATGAACGACAGCTTCTTGAAGAAGGGAAAGGTTCCGTTGTAAAATTGTGACCATTATGACAATTTCGTCTGAATTAACACTAAACCGTGTACGTTCTTGTATATATTTTTTCTGATGTTGGTAGCACCTCCGTATCATTTGTAACACTGTAATGGCCGTAATTGTTGTAAAAATGTGAGGGTACTGATTTAAAATGTTGTACAATGCATATACCAATATATAGGTGCCCTGTCTTCTTGTAAACGTAAGAAGATTATAGAGAGTAATAATCCAAAAAATGGCAAACCAAGCCAGAAAAGTGTATTTCCAATTTGCACCTCTGCGATAAATTTGTGACAACTTTCTGGTCAAGTCGTACCAACTTTGGGCCGTTTTATTCAACATCACCAGTAAAAATATTGCGGAGAAATACAAGCCCAGATCGCTTGTCAGACGAACAGTAGTTTGCATCAAATTTCGAGTTTTCCAAATCGGAATGTTTTTAAACCAATCACGAAATGTGCAAAATGTGTGCAGTGTAATTAAAACAAATGCGTAAACTCGTTTTTTGAGTGAAATTTTCTTCATAGTTGTTGTTTCCGGGGTCACTAGAGTGAGCTTTCCGATTTTAAAAATTGTGTTAATTGTGTTTAAGACCATTTTCGTAAAATTGATAAATGTCGTGGTCGATTAATATTTTTTAGAACTCCAGTGTTTGAAAAATATGTACCACTTTGAAAAGATAAATAAAAATGTTTTTGAGTGGTGGTAAAATATTCAGTATTTCAGGTATTGAAACCATTATCTTTTGTTTTGTATTATTGTCTTAAGTGACAACACATTAGACAAATAAAGTGCCCAAGAAATCAATTCTCATCAATTACACTTTTTCCTCAGTTCTCGTTCGAAAATGAATTCGATCCCAATTGAAACAATATTTAAGTTCGGAAAATACACTTTACTCACCCCAAAGTCACGAATTGAGAAGAAACCTTCCCGACAGAAGCAGTTTTACGCACTTTTCCTCATATTTTTTTACACATTTGGAGAAGTTTTCACTTTAGTTTTGAGAATCCGAAACATGGAATACAGATCGCAAACTTTGATGCAAACAACTCTTCGTCTGATACGAGATTTGAGTTTATACTTTTCGGTGATTTATTCTCTCCTCAGGGTGAAAAGAATGATGCGAAGTTGGTACTACTTGTTAACGAATTTGACTTACAACAATACCAACCGAAAATATTATTGGCTCAACGTCTGTTGTCTAAATCTTTCGATTGTTACAATTTTTTTCAACTTTGCAACTAAGAAACTGGAGCAATTTATAGTTAGATTCATGAAGTACCATTTTTTTGGTACTTTGAAACTGTGGTCACAACTTTTTAGCACATTTGCCGGGATTGAAGTGTTGCATGTGGTGAAACAGTGCTACCATTTGCAGAAAATAAATGTGCAACAAAGCGGGATTTTTATAAATTTACCATTTTTGGAACACAATTTAATTCGACTGAAAAACTGTGTGATTTATTTTAATCGTATTTTCGGATGGAATATCTTGTTTGGGCACATTTTTACAGTTTGCAGGACGCTTATTTACATTGACGACAATGTTAAAGGACTTGGGAAACAGTATAATATTGCTTCATCTAAGACTTTAAAATTATCGATAAACATAATTAGCTTGGTTCAATTGTGGATTTTTCAGTTATACCTATTAATACTGTGTGACCAAATTTTGAGAGAATTTGACCAAATTGTGGTAATTTTATCTAAAGTTAAATCCATTTTGAATAAGAAATGTTGTGAAAAATGTGGTTTGAAAAAAATAGAATTTTGTCGGCCTACGTTTTCAGCTGCAAGGTTTTATGGAATTGACTTTAGCAATACATTTCTTGGACTTGTAGGTGCTGTAGTAACATTTTTGATTGTGTTGTTACAATTTCAAATTAATTAAAATGTTTTTTGTTTTCTGTTCTCTGTTCTAAAATGTGTGAAAATTTTGCTTGCTAATAAATCTGCTAATTTAAGTGGATTTAATTGATTCAACGGTATGGACATAATTTTGTATTTGAAAACTGTTCGGTTGCAATATCTCTGTATTAACAATAAGTGTGTAGGATGTCAAATGGTGCGACAGTCACGGTTAAACTTTATGTAATGTTCTTTTAACTACCAGACAATAAAATAATATATGACTGTCATGACACTACAAACAAGACTTTATCATTTGCTTATATTGCATAAACTTTCCTAAAAATACAGAATTATTACTTGACGAGAATGGTAAAGTAGTTACTTCATTGCATTTGATATAGGACATTTATTATTATTTGCAAATGTAATTATTTAGTAATAAGGGATTAGCAAGCCGTTTTAAGGCCTCTTAAACATATCCCGAAATGACACAATACATAGAGACACGATCTGACAAACATTTTTTTCTTACTTATTCAGTAAAATGCGGAACAAATTCTCAAGTTAGATTTCTCAAATTAAATCACCTGTTAATTTTCATTTTTTTTTCACTGTGAAGTGGGGTTTTTTTATGGCTCAAATTTTGTCGTTTTGTCATTGGTATTCAATTTAACAAAAAAAATTCTTATACAAAAATTCACAATTTGTGCTATATTTCATTTTAAAGAATTTAAATGCGCTGTTGCTAAATTCTACTAAGAATTGAAATGTGATATAACTTACTTTTTGACAATAATGAATAAGTTGTACGAAAATAATCAATCAAAATATTATTAAGAAAAATTTGGGCTACTAGTAAACACGTAAATATTCCCAAATTTCTGGTAATGTTTAATTATTTACACAGAATGTTCTTTAATGCAAAAGAGGCATTTATTTGAAATTTTTTTTTAATAAAAAATTCTTGTTATACCATGTTTTTTAATTTTTTTTCCCACTACATCTAACTGCATCTCACTGCTCTTTTCGAAAATGTTAGATTGAACGTTAGTGCTATTTAAAAAATTCATGCTAGTCTTGTATTTTCATCAACACAATTGAAGGGAAATTATAATCAAAAAACTAAAAAACTAATATTATGTCAATTTATGTTCCATTTTTTAATTTAAATAGGCACAATCATTTTTTGTATTTGAATGCTTTTGAAATTTAAACGAACAAGGAGCAACTGCGCCATCTAGTGTCGGTAATAAAAGTAGCGAGAACGGGGACGTTTTTTTGTACGTCATGTTGCATCTTAGTATTAGATAATTTAATTATAATAATGCGAATACAGTGAAACCTCGATTATCTGGCTTTTTTATGGGATAATTGGAAAAGACGGATAAGTGTAATGATAATTATTTTAGCTTTGAATTGATAGCTAATGAATAATTAATATTTGTATAAATATTGTCAATGCCCAAGTGATAACAAGTGTGGAATTGTTGACCAAAATAAAATTCGTAACTCGGATGTAAGCGATTTTTGTAAAAAATCCTTGAAACAGGTTGATTTTTGATTTTCTTTGCACATTATTCGGTGCATGCGGTTTTTGTTTATCTGTTTTCAAAAATGCCCAGCCACCTCTAACTTTTTTTTTCAAATGTAACAGTATGTCAAGTGGCACCTCATGTGAAAGTGCATTTTGCAAGAAATACAACGCACTATTTGTTTTCTGAATATTTTCAAAGCCTAATTAGTAATTATTATTAAGAAATCTAAGAAATTGATGTAAAGACTCGTACAAGTAGATTTAGCAAACACCAACCTATTGAAAGAACATTGAAGACACAAAAGTAAAACAAAAAAAAATAATAAAGTAAATAAGAGACAAAGGTCTCTTGAAATTTTTTTTTTTAATTATGACTTAATTAATTAAATTATCATGACTTAATTTTGCAGCTTTTTGTCTTTATTTGTAAATGTAGTCAAACTTTGTAACAACTTTTTCAAATTTTCTTAAATCCATAGAAAATAAAAATAAAATTATTTTCATCGTCTTAACACAAGTCGCTCGACTTATTATTATTAAAACTTACTAAAACAAACGCGTTCCAAATATAATTTTGAAATTTTCTGTGTTCGCTTGGCACATTTTCTATGATGTGTAAGTTTTGGTTGAAAAACAAAGAAAATAATGCATTTTCCATACAAGTTCTAATTATATATTATAAAAATTTGTTTTTGTGGTCTTTCCAAATTTTTCAAAAAATCAGGGACATTTTTGACTTTGTTTTCCGATCATGAATTATTTAAATCTGCTAAAATAAAAAACAAAAATCACATTTTCATAGTAATTGATTGGCATTCTGCCCTATTTTGGCAAAATATTCGAAATTGTCTGCCTTACTACGTAAGTGAGAATTAATATCACGTTTTAACATAATTATCCATTTTGTTTAGCAAAAAAAAACATGTTTGAATTAAGTTTTGTGTTCGAAAGTATAAGACATTTCGTGATTTAAATGAAATTTTCTCTGTTCGTTTGGCACAATTTCTAGAATTTACCGAAAATCACCCAGATTTGGTGAAAATAACAGATTTTTTAACTTTGATTTGATAAAACCTTTAAAATTTCGTAAGTTTTGCTATAAAAAAAATTGTTTAAATCCATCAGGTAACGATAACCTATTCCTATTGCTAATTTCGTGACATTCTAATTCAAAACTATAGAAAATGATGCATTTAAGATGGAATTTAAGAATTTTTGACCTTAATTTGTGAAAAGAATTCTAATTCCATAAATTTTTCGGTGGAAAACATTACATTTTTAAAAAAATAGGTGTACACATTTAGACATTTAATTATGCAATTTTTGTTGAGAAACACCTATAGATTCAGTAAACGTACCACATTTTAGCAGGAGCATAAATTTTTACTTTATTTCAAAGAAATATTTCAAATTTTTCGATAAAACTTTTTAGGGGAAATACAGGGATGTGAAAATGTTTTTCATCTGGTCCCCTGTGCATTTTTAACGAAACTTTTAAGACAATAAAAAGATTGGTTATCTACGAGTGAAAAGGTTAAGGGTTAACAGTGGCGAAATTACGAGTGGACTTTTTTCACGAGTAGTTAAACAATCTTTATCTCATCGTGTATAGTACAACATTTATTTCTATTGCAGGATTTTAAGTTTAAGAAAAAAGTTATTAATTATCCATCAAATTAATATGTATGTTGGAATTTGTAAATTTAATTAAGGGTGGATTTTACAATCGTCAGACAAACTCCGGATAAGTTATTTGGGTATAATTCTATGCTTACAATTGTTACAACACTGTATCTTTTTATTTATCTTCAGGATAAAGTTATCCGACGATAGGATCCACCCTTATTAAAATAAATTTAAAACATTTCATCTACCCTTCCAGTTAAAGTGCTATTTTAATTACTCAAAAGAGTTGATAATGCTAGAAAAAAGTGTAATTAATTGAGAATTTGTGAATTTTACTGATAGAATTAAAACGGTTTTATTGGAGCAAAGCGGCACAAATTTTTCATCTAAATTAATTTCAAAGTTAACTAGATGAAAGTTATTTTAACACGCCTTGTATATTTTTTGTTTCCTCTTATTTGACCATAAGATTAAACAGGGTTTTTCTTCAATTGTATTCCAATTAAATGTTAAAGAACTGGGGTTAAGTTCAATACTCAAGCGTATAGTCTTTCGAGCCGGATAACTTTTGTGGAAAATTCTCGAATTTAATTGGAGTTTTCGAAAAAAAACTGTTTAACCCCTTCTGTGTAAAAATATTGCTAAAACGGGAATATGACTTGGAAAATTAGGCTACTATGTTTAATAGAAAAAGAAAAATTGAAGTTAGTTAATGCAGTTTCTAAAAATATGCAGCGAATGAATTAACCAACGAACCGAAATTTAATTTATAGCGTGAAATTATGATAAATTGAACATGGCTTAATTAATTATGTTGTTAATTAATTTCCTTGTATTTTTTCAGCGCTCTCGCCGCCTACAAGCCCGTCCTCCGCGACTTGGCAAAAATCCTTCTCCTCCTCAACCGCAAATCGGACCGTGTGGCAGTCCCTGACGACTGGGAGCACCTCTTCAACTGGGCCGAAAAGGCCCTCAAACGCTACAAGCGAATGAGCGACGTCTCGCAGCCCCAAGTCGCCCAACTAATCAACTTCCTGCAGGGCCCTGTATTACCAACGCAGGACACCGACAGCAGGAACAGCACCACAATGTCCACCTTCAAACCCGACCAAGTGTTTGGGTCTTCTCTAAGTCTGCAAAGTGCGGCAATAAAGAATTTTAATAGTAATTATGATTCTGCACTTCATGCCACTCTGAATCCGCAGTGGAAGTTCGAGTATTCGCTCGTTAATTCGCCCACGTCGGAGTTCAATCCGGCGGTTTGGAAGAACAGTAAAGAGTACCTTAACAGTTCGTTGTTCTTGGACGATGATTTCTGCCAATTGGGTTTCAGGCCTCAGGATGAGATTACAACTGAATTGTGACGACAATTTCGATTTTTGGCGTCACTGTTAAACCAAATTCTATTACTAGTCATGTATTTTTTACCTTGTATGTTAAGTGGAATTTATAGTTTTAAGTGAACCCAGTGTACATTTTTTAATGTAAATTGATTAACTTTGATTTGATCGCAATTTTTGGGATTGTGTTTTAAGATATGCAAAGGTTAAATGAATGTAGCGCGTGTCGCAAATATTGGTACAATTTGCATATCTTTTAATCTATCTCCGAGTTGTTAGGAGTAAAATAATTGATTATTTAAATAAAATTATTTATGTAGGAAAATGCCGTTTCATTTAAATTCATGACACGTTTACTTCTGATTTATTTCTACTCTTAGGTCGGGTTTATAGAACATTTTTTGATTCTGAATTAAGTTAATATCAAAATTAACTTAACATCGCCATCAAATTGATCACGGTTTACATATGCGTTTTTAATCAAATTTTAATTGTGATTAACTAATTCGAATTAAATTGACATTTGACGGGGTTGGCACAACTGATTAAGTTCAGTGGCTATTTTCACGAGTGTTTTTATAATTCTCTCCCGTGTGGTCTGTGTGTGCGCTTGTGCAAATTACATTTAAAATTTAAAATGACGGAGGCAAAGGTGCACCGAGAAAGAACAAAGAACTTTACCGAAAGGGAAAAGGAAATTGCTCTAGATATTATAAACAGGTATGTAGCTACTTTGGCATAAATTAACGATTATTGTAGGTTAGGTTTGTACGTCTCCTGAGTCTGGAATTTGGTGCAAAACACAATTCTAACATTTTTTTAAATCGTATGTTTAGGTTTCAAACATGCACCTAATTTTTTTCCACATGATTTTTGCACTGCACTTTAATCCAACCCTTTTTTTCAAATATGACATTATATTCCTTCTTTTACGTTATCCTACATCCACCTCTGCCTTTCCTTTAGATATCAAAACAAAATAGAAAATAAAGAAACCGACGGTGTTTCCCAAAAGGAGAGAAAAGACGCATGGGAAAAGGTGGCTGAAGAATTTAATTCAGCATCATCAACAGCACCACGAACAGGAAAGCAGATGAAAGTGCTTTGGTCCAATTTACGCCGGACAGCTAAAAAAAATATTGCTAAAGAAAATGTAAATAAATAATATTATTTATGTGAGTGACTATAACTGTTTACATTTTTAGAAAAAAAGATACTTAGATAAGACGAATGAACTGGGAAATATAGCAGAGCTTAAACGAAAAAAAAATGAAGATAAGGTTAGTTAAAATAATTAAATTTCAGAAAAACTAATTTTCTTATCCATTTAAGAAAAACATTTCGAAAACTGGGGGTGGAACGTTCGAGAGCCAATTAACTGACGTGGGGGCTAGAGTCTTAGCAATGGTCGAGCCACAGGCAAGGCCCTTACCAAATCTATTTGATGATGACAATATTTACCATAAAGGTAAATAAACCATGCTTTAACAGTAATAATAATAATAATAATAATAATAATAATAATAATAATAATACACGAATACACACATTTGATCTCAAACAAGAATCGTTAACTTTCAAATAATTTATCAAATTTTTAGATATAGTACTATTAACTCAAGATCAGGAAATATCCCCTCCTGTCCTGGAACCTGTTGAAGGACACTCTAATGTAAATATTTCTGATCTCCCCATTTACCTTGAAGATGAATGTGTTCCCCCATCCGAAACCGTTTGTGAAGAAATCCCTACCCACCAGCCACCACGAAAAAAATACACCCCTTCTAAAAATAAATCAAACAAAAAAAAAACAGTTGATTTGAAAAGAACACTATATTTAAAGCGCATAAAATTAGCAAACATGGAAATTGAATTTAAAAAAAAGATGTACGAATTAGAATTAAAAATTAAAGAAAAAGAGTTGGAAAAAATTAGCCGAAATGAATAATAAATATTGAAATTTTATTTGTTTTTTTTTTTTCAATGAAAATGTGTTCTTATAAGGGCTGTACGAGCGGCAGTATTTTCATTAATATTATTATTTCTATGAACAGGTTCAATTTCAAGTTCTTGAGGTACTTCAACATCTGGATCTCTTGGCGGTTCATTATCATTTGTGAAAATGGCAATGTTATGTAACACAGCACAAGCCACAATAGTTGCTAATGTAGTGTTCATTTTAGTCCGCAGTCCCAATGACAGACAAGGAAAACGACGTTTCAAAACTCCAAAACACCGTTCAATAGCATTTCTAGTCGTTCTGTGTGACAAATTATAAGCTTCTTCCGCAGCTGTTCTTGGATTCAGTACTGGAGTTAAAAGAAAGGGACGGCAAGCATATCCACTATCTCCAAGTAGAAAACCATTTTCATATTCACCTCTTTCTAGATGTGCACAGAGGGATGAATCATTAAATATTGTGCTATCGTGGACACTTCCTGGCCACCTCGCGACAATATTTCTTATTTGCAGGTCTGCATCGCATACTGCCTGTACATTAATTGAAAAAAATCCCTTCCGATTACGAAAAATTTCAGCGTTGGGGCCACCTGGTGATTCAATTCTTACGTGAGAACAGTCTATTGCACCTATTACTCTTGGCATTCTTCTTTTACGATAAAATTTTAACTGAACATTATGTAGTTCTTCTCTGTTTGGCATTTTTATAAATTGTGGTTTAAGTTGAGCGATTTTTTGGATAACACTTTTTATAACAACACAGACTGTTGACTTATGTACAGCAACAGTGTCACCCACTAATTGTTGAAAGGAACCTGTTGCCAAATACCTCATTGTAATTAAAATCTTATTTATTGCAGATATCGATTTGCGTCTTCTAGTTGTAGGTTCTAAATCATGACCGATCAACTCATGAAGCCATAAGATAGTTGCCTTCGAGAATCTAAATCTCATTTTAAATTCTTCTTCGTCGAAAATTTCATAAGGATTTCTCCTATCTCTTATCCCTCGGTATCTTCTAGGTATTCTTTCCATTCTTACTTCATCCTCAGAAGAATCATCAGACGATGATGTAGTCGTAAGTGATACATCAGACATCTAATTGTAATTTTTTGAATAATAATAAAATAATTAAAAAATGTGTATTATTTACCTTTATTTCCCGTTTATTTTATTTAAATATAAGCTATCTCAAAGTTTTTTGGAATCAAACATGACAGATATTAAAATTTAATTGAAGTAGCTACCTTCATTAACTTAATTTCATATTAATGTATAATTTAATCGCAATTAACTGTTAATTGAGCTTTTGTAAACCGATTTCTAGATTTAATTGCGATTAAATGGAATTTAACAACGTATTAGTTTAATTCGAATTAAATCGATTTAATCGCGATTAGTGACGTCACGAAATTAAGTTAATCGACATTAACTTTTTAATTTGAAATTAAATATTTAATTCGCTTTCTATAAACCCGCCCTTAATGTTAATAAATTACAACTGATGCAATTCGGTTTCAGTGCGAAATAATTACACCTTGGGATCTAGACGTATCATTATATTAATGACTGTTTTCTAATTAAATCGCAAAGTATAATAACAAATTAATTTTGAAATTCTAGAAACTCTTCCAAAAAATAAAAAACAAAAAATAAACTAAACCTTCATCTTGTGTAGAAAACACAAATGGTAATTGAGGAGCAAAATAGGAAATAAGAAAGAAAAACAATGAGAAGAGAGACATTTTTTCTCAATAAAAATATAAGCAAAAACTGTGCAACAAAAGTGGGAATAGTACTAAAAAATCTGAAGAAACTGATCTCACTTTTGTACATAATCTTAATTTTTCAGTGGAAAATCTAATGCAAGAAGTGGAAACATTGCGTAAATAGTTGACTTAATATTTTTTGATTTTATTGAGTTTTCTAAGGAATGAAATTTCTCAAAAATATTGCGTTTTGTGATTTTCAGAATGAAGTCCAAATTTTTTTATTATATTTTTTTGAAAAAAACGCTTTGGATTGAACAAATCAAAAATACGTTATTTAAAACTTTACGATTTAGGTACTTTATTGTTTTAGCCAATTAATTTGTAGATCCCATTTCAGTTCAAAGTAGAAAAAAAAAACAACGCATTTGAATTTTTTGGAGTGAAAAATAAAACACAAATTTAGAGTTTCTGTTAAAGAAAACAATTCTATGTTAAACTAAATACCAGCGACACGTTTTGAGCTAAAAAAACCGCAGAAACTCCCATTTTGTGTTACATTTTACTCCAAAAAATTCAAATGCGGTGTTGCCAAATTTTTCTATGAACTGAAATGGGATATACAGGGTGATACATTTAGGGTCTACATTAGAAGCTTTTCAACTATTAATATAGCTAGAGCTTTAAAATTTTGTATGCGATACAAATCGACCCTTCCTTTAGTTCAAACTAAATTATTTTCAAAATGGCTAAGTTTCCGAAACTACAAAAAAATTGCGCCAAATTTAAAATTTTAAATAGTAACCACATATTTTTTTTTATTTGAATCCACCTTTTCAAGCTGAGTAAAATTTACCAAAGTTTTTGGTACTTATCTGGCATAGTTTTTGACTTATATAGTGGCGGTCAGCTCGATTTGCGTGTGCGTCATCAATTTCATTTTTTCATTACCAACACAAAGCTATAAAAAATTATCAAAAACAATGCAAATTTAAACAGCTAACGGGTATCTAAGGGTGGTATCCTTGAACATGAATTTACATGTGCACTTCGACAACACCGTCAAGTGTCACGAATTTGTCAAACTGACATTGACAGTAAATTATAGACGTCATCGCATGGTTGTCGAAAGTGTTATCGGTGTTAATCGCAAGTATTTTCTGTTCGTTTATTGTGTTTTGTGATTTGCGTTTCGTTAGGTTTTTGATTCTGCGTTTATTAGTTCTTGTTTTGTGAATCTCTATTTTTTGTAACAACTCATAATTTAAACACTTCGTAACCTCAAAAAATATTTGACAGTTTTTGACCGCTATGCCCCTGCTATGTAAACGTAGTAACAGAAATGTCAGATGACGCACACGCAAACGGAGCTGAGCGCTACCATATCAATTTTTTTGTTGAAATTTTTATGTGCAAGTGTTTATCTAAGATATTACAGCTCTTGAATCCTTTGCGTTAAATGAATTTTTTTTTGCATACGATAACCGAAGGTTCGAAGAGTTTTTTAGAATTTTCGAAATTGTCAACTGTCAAAATTCATAGGTAATATGATTTTTTTCAAAATAGTTTTCAAAAAACTACTATAACTCAGTTTTTTCAAATGGAATGATCCTATTTCCTTAAAGGCAATCGAAAAAATGTCGATATTTTTGGTGACTTTTATGAATATATTAAAGGATACTAAAATTTTTGACCAATAAGTATTGTGTCGATCTTGTCTAAAATTTTAGAGAAAATTGTGCATTGTCGTGTGTCATCTTCTGTGTTAACAAATTCAAATTACTACCTTATTCTCAATCCGAATTTCGAAAATTTTAAATAAACATTCGAATAAGTGTTTTTACTGCGCATTTTGCGTTTTTCAAACGAAATAGAAGAAGAGTTTGCAAGCTAGAGGTTATCTAGTGGCTTTGATAGATGTGCGATTTTGAGACGATCCTTCGTTAAGAATGACAAAAGATGAATTAAAAGTTATTTTGATATTTGTGTTTTATTTTAAAATCGTTAACTTCTAAATTTGTGTTTTTACCGTAAAAACCCGTTAAAACCTAAATTTTTGACTGTGAATTCTAGTTTTACTTTGTGAAAACTAGAACTATCTGACTTTCCCAAGTTGCCTGAAACAAGTTTTCCCTGGGGAAATCAGGAAATTTAAATGAGATCTTACATCAGAGTCCTCTACCTTATTGTTATACTTTCCAAACCATTACAGGAGAACTTAAACAGGGGCATGACGGAAAAAGGAATATTTTTTTTGAGTTCAGAACAAGATTATTCTAGTAGTAATAAGTTATTTTTAAATTATCTACAATACCTATGGTAATGTTTATTGTTTTCACTATTTGTTTAACAATATCATAAACAAGCTAAATAATGGTTATAGTGTTATTTAATCCCCGCTTGTAATTTTTGTTTATCCATCTCTTTCTTCATGCAGGTCTTTATTCACTTCCTCTTCCCCTTCCGTCTTCTTCTCCTCATCATTAACATGCACCTCATTCATATTCAAATTCAATTCAGCTTTTTCAATATCATTTATCACTTTCTGCACTTCGTCGATCTGACTTTTGACAAAAGTGGCACTCTCTCCAAAATTCACTTTATCCCTCTTGGCCCCTTCATCGAATTTCTTCTTGGCCTCCTCATACTTAGCCAAAACTTCCCTATACATATCCTGTGCCGAATTAAGTTGTTCCCCAGTCTTTGCGTTTTTGACCAACTCAAAAGCTTTCGCTTCCAACTCGTTTGCCTCGTTGAACAGCTTATTCCCATCGAGTTTTAAATTGACAAGACCCACTTTTTCTTGATTACCAGCTTGCGAAAACTTCTCCTTTGCTTCCTTAAACTTCTTCTCAGCAAGTGCAGCATTTTCCTTCAATTCCAAATCCCAGGCTTGAGCCATCAAAATGTCCCCTTGCTGGTTCTTACACTCAGCGATAGTTGAAGCTTTGTGGGTTAATTTCAAAGCCTCGTCAAGTTTTTTCAATGCAGCTTCGTACTGTTTCTGTTTAGCTGATGCTTCTCCTTCCTTCTTCAACTTCTCAGCTACTTGTTCTTGCAACTGTTGTTCAGTGTTTTGGATTTCTATCTCGAGGGTTTTTTTGTCGGTGCGTCTCCAGATGATTTTGTGGGACACTCTCAATAGGCGTAAATCTATGTTTGCTTTACCTATTGCCGCTTTTTGATTGAGCCTGAAGGTGTCGATTGTCCTATCTTGAAAACAAAGTGTCATGGTAAATGGACAATTTTTTGCCCATCTGTTCACTTCAGCTCTTCGTTGCACTGCGGACTTGGCTTTGATATAAACACCGACAAAATTGTAGTCAGGTCTTGATCCACCATCCCAGTCGTAGTTGTCTGTTCCGGAAACCGATGTTGATTTAATATCGGTAAAAGTGTTGTTAAATATACGAAGTTGCGTTTCGTACGAAGGCATTTTCACTGGATTTCATGCCGATTGAGACGGTTTATATTTAAGATAATTTAAAAAAAAGTAAACAATTTTGAAATATTGATTAGTTAAATTCATGTTTTTGCGAAACTTAATCTAATCTAATCTTTTAAGCCTGTCCGAAATTAATTGTTAAATTTTTAATCGTAATTAAATCGATCAAAAACCAGATATTTGCTCTTTGAGACAATAATCACGGATTAAGTTTTTTTCATTTAATTTTCCTGTTTAATTAGTGCATTGTTGTTATTTTTTTTACTTTATCTTTCTCGATATTTTTCCCTGTGGAAACGCATATAAACGAAAATTTCAATCACAAGATTAAACATAGTGTAATGGTCGTTAGTTCTATTAATTCAACGGTAAGTGATTTTTTAATTTTTTCCTTTTTACAAATAAATAAAATTGTCTTCTATTCAGGCCAACTAATCACAATGCATCGGTCCGAGTCTAAAAAACGTGAAGAAGAACGAAAACAAATCAACGAAATTTCGAAACAACCTTTACTAACCACTCTTGAAACAGAAGAAACTTTGACTAAACTTCTATCTGCTCTACCCTACGATGAGAAAGATATCACCAAGCATGCAAAAATAATTTTGGAACAATACTCGTACAGTCAACAATTTAAACTGTTAACTAACGACAATTTCGATAAAGTTTTTGAAAATGTAGGAATTGAAACGAAACCAACTTTTGTAATATTTGAGAAACAGAAAAACCGCTGGGTTGTATTCTGTTTAACTCGTCAAGGTGATGTCAATTTAATACTGTACAAGGACTCAAGTGGTGGTGATGTTCCTTCAAAACTTGAAGACGAGCTAAGAAAACATTTTTCGTCAATGGAATTTGTTGTACATAACGGACGAGAGCACAAAATAGACGAGGATTATAATTACGGACCATTCTGTCTAAGAAATTTACAAATAATGCTTGATTTTTTGAAGAAAACGCCAACCAGTTTAGTTGAAGAATTTTCAAAAGCCAAGTTTTGTCAAACTAGTGATGTAAACCGCGACAAAATTAACAACGTGATCAATTCAACTCTGGATTTGTCCAAAAATGACAATTTTAAGACCGCTTTGAAGGAATTCATCAATAAATTACCCTTGGACTTAAGTTCCGACATTATAAGTTACCAGAAAGTGTTGGAGGAAGAGCTGGAAAAAGGGGAAAACGTTGACCATGACAAGATTAAACAAGCACGCCTCAAGTTTCTGAATGAAGGAAATATCAAGAAGTTACAAGACAACTACAAGTTACAGAAGACAGAATCAGAAGGAGAGTACGAACTAGAAATCCAGAAAAACTTTCCCAAAGAAATGGAAACCCTGCGTAACATTTTTACGACTCTTGAAAAAATCAAAGTCGATAAACAACTGTTTGATGCTTTGGAAAACATCAGTTTGATTTTAAACATCGATTGTGCAAAAATGAAATCATTTTATGAAGCTAGACTTCAAAACGAAGAAAATGATCACGAAGAGAAGCTCGTTCCTGAAGATATTGACCACATTGCTGAAAATCTCCCAACAGTGAAGACAGATCCAGCGGACGATTGCACACCTTTGGACAAGCTCCTTGCCGAAATTACGATCGGAATGGATCAAGATGATTCAAATCAAAAAGATTCGGCGCTTCAAGGAGACATCCATCAAATTGAAGCAAAATACAACCTAGTTCAAAGCAAGTATGAAGCTTGGAAAAACAGCACAGTCAAAGAAATCCACTCGTGGGCAAGAGCAAAAAAAGATCTTTTGGGCACAAGTGACGATGAAATTTGCGAAACTATCGCCATAGCCAACCGAGCTTTCAATTTGCTGACTGGTTTCAGTCTCCGCAACACTCAGATTCTATCAGTTTTGGTTTTCTTTCATGGATCGTCTAGTCAAGGTCGATTGTGTCAAATCAAAACTGGGGAAGGCAAAACCGTTATCATTTCATTGCTTGCTGTTATCAGAGCGCTTCAAGGTTGGACGGTTGATGTCATTACCAGCAATCCACTTATGGCAGCTGATGGTGTTGCAGAAACGAGGAGATTCTATTCCGTTTTCAATCTCACAGTTTCGACTAATAATCCCGGAGGAGGGGATTTCAAGCTTGGTTACAGTGCTGATGTTCTCTACGGCACTATTAGTAATTTCCAGTTTGATTATCTCAAAGACAGTTTTGAAGGTTACAACATTCGAAATGGCAGAAAATTTGGACAAGTCATTTTGGACGAAGTCGATAGTATGTTGGTTGACAATGGGGGACATATTGCCAAGTTGGCATCACCGTTCCCTGGGATGGAGTGTCTAAGGTACATCTATATCAACATTTGGGAACAGTTGCAGAAGGCGGAAGACAGTTTTGCTGGAGAAATTCAAGAGAAAATTGCCTCGATTTTGAAACTGGGTGATAAGGAGGAAGCAAGGCTACAGTATGACAAGTTGGTGGAAGAAGCGGTTTCGCAGGAGCGAAAAATCATCAAAGAGAAAATCAAAGCCAGTAATCCAACCGACGTGTGTTTGATTCCCCAACACTTGAAGGAATACGTCACGGAAAAGTTGGACGTCTGGTTGAAAAACGCACTTCATGCCAAATACAACTGCCACGAACACCAGCAATACCGCATTATGACAAACGACACCGGGGAACAAGTTGTTACACCAGTTGATTACCTCAACACTGGAGTTACTTTAAGAAATACAATTTGGTCCAATGGCTTGCACCAGTTTGTGCAACTGAAGCACAACCTTTATTTGACCTTTGAAAGTTTGACTAGTAGTTTCATTTCGAATATTGGCTACATTAAGTGTTACGACGACAAAAACATTTTTGGTTTAACCGGAACTTTGGGTTCCCGGGCCGAACAAGAACTCCTATCCAGTATTTACAACGTCAACTATGCCAAACTACCAACCTACAAGGAAAAAAGATTTGAGGAACTCCCTGGTCTGATTTTTGACGATAGTTCCTGGCCGGTCAAACTCACCTTACAACTTTTGGAAAAAATCGATGAAGGGAGAGCCGTTCTGGCCATTTTTGAAACAGAGGAAGACCTCCTAAGCATCAGGAAGAATCTAGAACTGGTCCAAACTGGCGATTTCCGCATTCGAAGCTTCGCCCATGAAGAAAACGCCCAAGAAACTGAGGAACGGGTCAAAGTGGGTGACATTATCCTAGCCACTAATATCGCCGGTCGTGGTACGAATTTCAAGACTGAGGAAAGTTTGGAAGCGAACGGTGGTCTTCATGTGTGTGTTGGTTTTCTTCCGTGTAATGTCCGAGTCGAAGGACAAGCTTTTGGGCGAACTTCACGCCAAGGAAACAAGGGGACGGCTCAATTGATCATTCGGCGAAGCGAAGTCGACGAACTTGGACTAACTGATCCGGGTTTTAGCGAAATCAAGCGGGAACGAGATGCGCTTGAATCCAAAAGGTTGGAACAAATCAACAACTCACTGGTCAAAGAACTGAACTTTAAGGACAAACTGTTCAAAAAGTTTTCAGTTTTTTACACAAACTTGAGAAAGAGTGATAGTTCGCGCGAATTTGGATTTGTCCTCCAGGACTTGAAGGAATTTTGGGCGTTTTGGTTGGAGAAGAAAAACTTTAATATTGACAACATCCAAAGTACGAACGAGGACAAAGAGTTTGGGGAATTTGTGAAAAAAGCTGGACCTATTGCTGATGGAATCATAAGTCACAACCCGTTTTACTGTGTGGCCTTGGCTGATTGTTACTTAGAAGATGAGAAAAACCAACAAGCGAAAAACGAGTTGCATCGTGCCATTGAATTAGGGGGGCCAAACAATTTCGATTTGTTGGCAGGTGTTTATTTGAAACTTTTCGAAATTGCCATTTCCGAAGGTGAACAAATTAAAGAACGGTTCAAAAAGGCTGTAGCCAACATTTTCTTCATCAAGCTCCACAAGAACGAGAAGTATAAAGAAGAAGCGGCCAATTGGTTGAATCGGGCCAAAGGAGCGATACAGAAAGAAATTGACTACATCCAGACGCATCTTACCCAGGATGATTTTAATGCAATTTTGCACCAAAATCTCAGTCAGAATCTGCTCGTCAAACACTTGTATTCTCGTCAACATTGCCTCAGTTTGCATGCTGCTAACATTGATAATCTTTTGGACGATCTGGCAAAGGGTTCGGGACTTGACTTTGCCGGAAGTGCGGAAACAACACTAGAAAACCTAGCAAGCATTTCGAAAAATCCCGACTTGACCCAGTTTATCACACTCTGTGAACTAACCGAGTTGCATTCCATTGGACTTGATACAGTTTACTGTTTGAGAGAAATTCATGATGTTCCAGATGCTGTTATAAAAGCAGCTCAAGGCCAGATTATTGCAGGAATTGCAGCACTTGGTGTTGGACTTGCCTTTCTTCCAATTTTTCCACTCATGTCCAACATAGCGGGTACCCTTATTTCCGAAGGAGTGATCGACATTGTGATGCAACTTTTGACCCAAGGTAACACGGAATTTAACGAAGCCGATTTCCGCAAAGGCAAGTTTGTTTCGTACGGAATCAGCTTGCTAACATTTGGAGTGAGTGCTGTTACTCAGTCGGTCAGAATTCTATCCAAAGCTGTAAGCTTTTGCCGAAAACTGTCATCGTTTCTGCGGAGAAGCACGTATTTGCAAAAAGTTTGTACGAAACTTGCCAAAATTGTCGACCGACTTGGAGACTGTTTGGAGAAGTTGGTAACAGTGGCCAAGTTTAATAAAATGACGAAGATTGAACAACTGGATGAGTTGTTGAAGTTGAAAGGAAGCGACCCAAAAATGTTTGAAAAATTGGGTGGGGTAACAAAATTAGGGGAACTACAGAACGTTAGTAAACTTAAGGAGTTAAGTCGGTGTAAGCTGTTGGTGAATTTTGCCAAAGAAGTAGCTTGGGATACATCGAAGTCAATTGCAAAATCAATTATTAAGGAAAAGGTCGTCAAGCCTTTGATTTCCCAAATGTTTGAAGTGGTTTTTGACTGGATTAAGCATAAGGTCAAGAAACATTTGGCCGATTCCATTAGAAAAAATCATGGCCTTGTGGAAAAAATTCGGACAGTGCCCAAAGAAACAATCGATGACATCGTTGATGAGTTCATAACCAGTGACAATGAAGTTACAACCGTACTGAAAGAAATCGGATTCGGAATTTTGGGAGAAGTGAACAATACAGTCGTTGACGTTTTCACCCAAACTTACGACAATGCAGAAAATCTTGCAAAATTAATAAAGTGCGTCACAAAGTTTGTCTCTTATCTCGATTCTAATTTGAAGATTGGTGACAATAATAATGACGTTAATGTGGTCATTGAAGAAATTTGTTCAACAGTTGGCGATCAAATGGCCTCTTTGTGTTTTGATATTGTTGGTAGTAACGTCCAGTGGATCAAAGATCATAATTTTGATAAGGAAGACGCTTATTCGCTTCTAGGACTTGATTCTGATGCTTTGGAAACTGAAGTGAAGAAGAAGTTTAGAGAAAAAGTCTTGGAGCTGCACCTCGACAATAATCTTGATGATTCAATTGTGGAAAAACGCTTTCAGATTTTCAAAAATGCTTATGCGGAAATTTTGAGTAAATGTGCTGTGACTTTGTAAATTAAATAAATATGTACCACATTTTCGATATTTGGTAAAAATAACTTAATACTTTTGTTTAGAATTACTGTTATCATAAATCTGTTATCGAAGAATCCAAAAGCCCACCACAAATTTTTATAACTTTATATCTTGCAACAAATAAAAAAAATGTTAAGTGCATATGAAAAAGAACTGGTTTTAAACACAGATGTTCACCTCATCCCTTAAGTAAAAATATTTAAAGCCAGCTAAGTTTCTTTTTGAAAGATTAGAAAGTCAAAAGTCTTACTTCCAATATCATCCCCCAGGTAAGATAGCATCCCTGACTTATTGACAAACATTGACCTGGAGAAGGCATATTTTCAACGATATCCTTGTTCCAAAAAAACAAAACAAATGAAAACTAGAACTCAAAACGTTTCGAAACCGGTGCACTTTAGAAAAAAGACAAAGTAATATAACTCTATTTTTAAAGGTTCAAAGTTTATTAAAAGATGTCTAAGAATTTTCCAAAAACTTTTCTAGGAGTTCTTGGACCTAAACTTACTATTGGATGAAAACAAGGCTCCACAGACTTCTTGTAGGAAATTTTATGCTATATTATGCTATATTAAAAATCCTTGCACTTTTTGAAGTGGCTATAAATTACATTTATTAACATTTAAAAAACATTTAACATATATTCTGTAATATTAAAATAGTATTTTCAAGCAAAAAGAATAAATACTATATTCTTTTCTATTCTTTATATTTATTTTTCTACTTTGATTTTACAAATTGTTCATTGTGAAATTGAAAGTAGTTTCACAAAGAGAGCCTTTGTGTAACTTTTTTTAGTAAATTTTTAGAAGTTGTATTGACAGTTCAGCGCTGGGTGTCATCACTGTAATATGGTGTATGATCTGTTATCAGCGTCAACTCGTTTATTGATAAAGCCCGAATGATTAACAAAATTAAGAGGAAATGATTTGAACAGATTTTGATAAGGTTAAGTGAACAAAAACAAACATCAAAAATAGAAAGTAGAAAAAATTGTATATTACACATATATTAGTTTTATAAGACGTAATTGCGGCACGCATTCTATTGGTGCACTCCTTTGTCGTGCTCCAAAACCATTCGTGCCACAATAGAACGTCTTATTTTACGGATGATACATTTTTTATTTATTGAAAGTTTTTGGTCGAACCCATTCCATTAGAGGAAAATTTCGAAAATAAGATGAGTTTTCTTCCTTGGAATCACGTAAATTTCGACGTAATTATTGATGATTTAATTGCGTTTTAATTACGAAAAACATTCCATAAAACTGTTTTAAATTAATTTTATCCTCAATTCTCAATTTTGCCGTAGTAAAAGTACACAGGTTAACTTTAATTTAGTTGTTTTGAAATTAAAAAAATGAGATTTTCGTTTATATCGTTTTAAAATCGGATATAATTCTATCAAAAGAGGGCACAATAATGTTATCATTTCAACATTAAAATATGCTAGAAAAAGGCAAAACTGAAGTCTGTTTGAGTAAAATAATTATGCTTTATTTGAAAAATAAAAAATTATGAGTGTTAACTATAATCACCTTTTTTATGTACTTATTGTCTTTTTTACCTGTAGAATATCAACAGTGAGGATTCTGTTTCTTTGTACAGCACATACCTAACACACGTTATAAATTATAACACAACACTATAGTACCTATGTTTAATTTTAAAAAATGGCGGACCGACAAAATGGCCATAATTATCTTACAGTTTTTTAGCAATTGTGTAACAATTTTTATTTTGCCTTGCTAAGCAAAAACGTCGTAACTAATTTTAAGTATTTTTTTTTAGTTATTTCATGTTTCTTAAACTTTCTATCACACCTTTATTTCATATGCTTGGGGTATGAACTTTTGAACTTTAATGATTTAATGAACGATTTATTTGTAAAAATAACATAAAATTTTATGGATACCTTTTAAAGTGCTTTTTTTTAATATACGACAATTGAAATAAAAAAATTCTTGAAGTCACTAGGCAAAAAACTCGTAACTACAAAAAACATTTATTAACGAAAACTGAACAATTGACAGCAAGGCATTATTAGCATAATAAATTAACGAAGAAGCAATATAAAGGAACAACCAAAGCTTAATAAATACAGGTAAATATTTTTTATTAAAATGTGTTCTTTTTCAGTTAAGAGTTATTTTAGCAATTATTATTAACTTTTCTTGTTTTTTTGGTCAAAGTTAAATTTATAATTTATATAAATACATATTTTTCAGTGACCTTGCATAAGGATAGTATTATAATATGTAATAACACTAATGAATACTTAACAAAATATACATTTTAATTTTATTTTTAGGCCAAATTGTTCACAAAAATTAAATGATTGTGCGATAACACAGATATTTTTAAATGTTTTCAAGAGTAGGGTGGCGAGCAAAAAAAAGATGAGTCTATATCTCAGAAACTAATAGGTAATAATTAATTAATCACACAGAATTCAGCGTTTGCTGTTACCTAACTTTATATTTTACTTTACACCTACTTATGAATTATTTCAAAATTTTTCGACAATTACTTTTAATCAATATTAATTAATTAATGAACCAATCAGTAAAAAAATACGTAAAAAATGTCGCTAGCTTTTAAAAAAATAACTATTTAAATAAAAATTCAAAGAGACTAGAGTTAGCAACGTAATTTTTTGCACAAAATCGACTACTAAATATTTAGTGTCCTATGTTTTAGGATAACATTAGAAATAGTAAAATTTCGATAACTGATAGGTACTTATTAGGACCGATTTATTGAAAACTCTATTAAAGTTAACAACACAATAGGCCAATCATATTGCAAAAAAAATAATTTGTGTTAATATTACAATATTTCGATTCAGTAATAATCATCCATTATTATAAGGAGAAAAAAAGCTATTTTTTATAGAACAGTTATAAATGTATTTCGGGTTGGTCTTTACAAGCGTTACTTTAATCCGCAATTAAATGCGTGATTAATTGGTCACATGACCAAAATGAACTAACTATAGATACTTGCATTCACAAATTAATGACAAATTAACTTTTAACAATGCATTCAATTTTAACTGAGCTTTCTGTAAACAGATTAAAGATTAAAAATGTAATGATGAAGACCTCTCAGCTGCAAAAAATAAAAAAAAAACTTTCTTTGTAAATTTTGTATTACCTTTTTACCTTGGTTTATTGTTAATTTGTATTAAAGCATATTAAATTTTATTTGATCAAAAAAATTAGGTAATTCTATTAGGATTTAACTAAATTATTATTATTACTGTTATTGTTTTATTAATGTTGTTATCTTGTTGTTTACCTGTTTCTTATTTTTTTGTAAGTAAAAAGTAATAAGTTAATAACTTTCCCTATCAGTTTTCATTTATTCTACTAGGTGACGTTGATTATGAATTCAAAACACAGATTTAAAATGATTCAAATCTATGATTCGAATTCTTGAAAAAGGACAGTCCTTGTTTTTCTCCTGTGGTTATTAAAATGCCCCAGAGGGCGTATGGCGAATAAAAAAATATTCAAAAAAATTTCAGCATATTCAGTTTAGTTAGCATTACTTATTTAGTACTAAAATCGAAAAAAAACATGCAAACATTTAAATTTAGCCCTGAATTTTTTAGTTTGTAACGTGACAGCAGGACCACCAACCAAATAAATGGCAAAGCAATCTGACGTTTAACTAACCTTAAAAAACAAAACCCACGTTTTAGTAAATAAATCATTCTAAACTTACAATGTGCAGTATCGGGGACGACAATTTTGAAGAACTCGACAATCTCAAGTACATGCCTGCGAAAGAAAAACCTTCACCGTAGGCCAATCACTAATTGTTTTACGTGTAACATAACCAAACTTTTTCAGATTTTCAAAATGTAACAAATGTAAAGAGGAAATCCCAATTGTGGTCCTACGTTCGAAAGATAAATATTGTAGAAAGTGTTTTTTGGCAGGTGCGACTCATAAATTTAAGGCGACTTTAGGAAAACACAAATTGATTCGTCCAAACGATCGAGTTTTGGTTATACACAAATGTGGGCATCCCAGCACTGCTCTTTTGCACTTTATCAGGTCAGGACTAGACTTGGAGACTCACAAAAAGTTGCGGTTTGAACCAGTCGTGTTATTTATTGAAGGTAGAAACGAAAACTGTTTTGATGAGGATTTGTTTCATCAGTAATGAAATTTTTATTTTTAAGAGTTTACACATTTGACTGTGACCGATCGAAGCGAGATACTTAAAGCAATTGAGAAAGAAGTCGCTTGCTTTAATTTTCAAGTTTACTTGACTTCGTTAGCTAAATTAATTACAACAAATTCTGTTGAAACTGAACTACATGCAAATTTTGATCGTTTGGAAATGGATGAAGATGACAAAAATGTTATTACAAAATTTGTAGACCAACAATTGAATGAGACTAACAAAAACGATTTTTTAAATATTACAAGGTAAATAAATAAATACCTAATGGTAAAGAGTGCTGTGAAAATAAATTTAAAATCGTAACAGAACATTAAATTGGATCAAAAATTACAATTTTTCAATGTGTTTTTATGTTTTTTTGAAAAATTTCGACAAAAACTAGCAACGTTAAAAATGACAATAATCAAAATTATTATTTATTTTAATAATTATACAGGATGAGTGAATAGTGGGTTATTTCTGAATTTTTGTTAATATGCGACCAATAATACTGATTCCAGCAGACCAGATCGGTAATTATTAAAAAAAAATAAAAATTAATCCACGATTACATTGTTTGGGTTCTGGCAAGTTTGTTTTAACAGTTTTGCTAAAATTTTATTATGGACTATTATTACTTAAAAGATAAACAACCAATGTTGATTTAACTAATGTTTTTAAAAATTAAACACTCTCCAAGTGGTAAATGCAATTTGTATTTTTGGTTGCATCTCAGGACATGTCAGAGATAAGATAATCCACTATGGACTCACCCTGTATAATTATTGATTATAATTTTTTTATAGCAAAGTACTAACACTTTTCACAAGATTTCTCTATTACGATGTACATATTTTGTTTTATTTTTATTTGAACATATTTTTCAGTCAGAAACGAATTTCGAAAATCATTAAGTTTACTTTTAACACATTTTTTTATGTTTTTAGTAAAATCTCGTTAAAATTGGCTCAAAAATCATCAAATTTTATCTAAATTAACATTTAGATGTTGTTTATTTTGGAAGCACTTAAATCGAAAAAAATATGAAATTTTTGTTATCACTTTTTGAACTAAAACTTTATGTTTGAGTCTTAAAAATCACCAAATTAAATTTAAATGTAAATAATTTCTTTTTGTGTGTAAGCATGTTTCTGTAGCCAAACACTAACAAATTAATGTCAAAAATAAGCAAAAAAGACGCTCAAGAATGAGTTACGAATGTTGCACTGAAAAAATTTGAAATTTTCAAATTTAAATTATTTTAACAGGTTTTTTGAACATTTTTATCAAATGTTGGCTCAAAAATTACCTAATTTGATATGAAGTAACATTACTTTAGTTTATTTGCATAAATTTCCTTCAAACTTTAATAATGATATTGCTTATTCAAAAATAAACCATTTGCCAGAAAATATCAAAAAGTGTTTTTTATTCGCTCTTTACTTTATGGTAAAATAAAATTTCATCGTGTGTTTTGACAGAGGTACCCCATTAGTTGAAATAAACTGAGGTCGTTTTTCTCGTGTACTTTTCAATTGTCAATGAAAATAATTCAGTAATTCAGTCGAAATAATGGAGGATGGAATAAAATTTTGTATGGTACAAGACGATAAAATTCACCATTATTTTCTCCAATCGTTCTCGAAGAAAAAATAAAATTTTATTGTCTTGTATAATAAGTAAATAACACAGATAATAATAAAACTACTTCTTTTCTTCCTTATTTTCCTTATTTTCGTTTAAAATAACTTTTTAAAATATATTTTTTCAAATCAAGTCACAATAACTTAATTTTTTTCACTTGCTGTTAACTTTAAAGTTAACTATAAAATTGCTTCGATTACTTATAATTTATGTTGTGAAGATATTGTTACGGTTAATAAAATGATACGATATTTTGTTTTAAAAGACTGACTTCAATTATTGCACAGCACTCTTGACCAGTTTTTTTATTTATACCCAAATCAAAGTAAATAATTTTATATAATTTCAGACAAAAATTAATCGTAAAAATTGCTAAACATTTAAATTGCAAATTTATTTTCACTCCTGAAATTTCCAACGATGTGGCCTCACAACTATTAACCGACATTTCCTTAGGCCGTGGTTCTACTGTATCTTTAAATGCGGTAAGTTTTAAAAAGTAAAACCAACAAAACCACATTTAATTTTTAGGGATTTTGCGATTCTAGGGATGAAACTGTTAAAATATTACGACCTTTGCGCCTTTTTGATTTGAAAGAATTGGCATTTTACAACCACTTAAACAGTTTAGAACCGGTCACATATCGAAAACGCGATGAAAATCCCTACAAGTCGGTGCAGCAATTAATGAAAAAATTTGTAAACGAATTACAAGTTAATTATCCCGCAACTGTTACCACAATCTTAAAAACGGGCGATAAATTATCTCTTGGCACTAAACCAACAAATAAGTGTGATTTTTGCAATGTAAGTACCACGACGAGATTGCCAACCAAATAAAAAAAACTGCCTCAAGTTATAGCTTCAATTTTAATTTTGTCTGATTGTTTTATAATTTTTTTGTAATTTGCCGCCATTTTGATGTTTTAATAGGCATCTTAAAGCACTCAACGTCATCAAGTGCGATGTCATAATAGTCATTATTTGGTGAAACATTTTACGAAAGTTTTTAGGTTGGCAAGAAGCAAATTGGGGACCGTATTTTTGAGAATTCCACAATTTCAGGGGGCGCTCATGCAAGATTACCTCCATTGTTATCCAAACTCTTGTTTTTTGACAAAACTTTGATAAAACAAAAATTTTAAATCAATTTTTCACTTTCAAAATTGAGATATTACTATCTGTCACAACATCCTTAAACAGACTAGAATAACAATTTTTGTTTAAAAACGGCAAAAAGGGGGCAAATTACAAAAAAAAGTATCAAAAACTTGATTCATAAGACCTTAAGGCACTCACTCCTTGAAAAAACTCGTGGTTAACGCCACTTGTTTTTGAAACTGAATTCGCGCTTTATGAAACTTGTTTTTAATATAGTATTTTATAACTACAGGCACCCCTTGAGGAGGAGGGACCAGAACTAACATCGGCCGAATCGACGCAGTTTTCCCACTGGGTTTCGACCCAAACCCCTGCGGAACGTCGTTTGGCACCGGAGAGAGCATTTAACAATCCCACCTGTGATAATTACTGTTTTGGTTGTAGAAAATTTCGTAAATAAATTTAAATTTGAAAGGTAGCGTCCCCTCGCTTTGTGTTTAGTGATTTTTGTGCGTGGTGTTGGCAGCGCCGTACCAAGCGCATTCTCCGCCTACTTTTCATATTCTGCCGGTCAGTGACACAACTACGTGTAATGGTGCGTTAGCGTTAGTGCAGAATTAGTGCATATTCGTGCAATTCATGAATATAAAATTCCAAGTCGAGCACAAATTAACAGGTAAACAACGCACAATTATCCTTAATTAACAATTCCCGGCCAGGTGTCAAACTTTCGGCTGTTTTACCTGTATTTATCGGCATGTCGAGCAGGCGTTGGCCAACGAACAAAGTAGGGATTTGACATATGTCATGATTGTTTTGTAAATAATTCCCAAGGGAAAATGAATTAAGGCCGTTTTATTTTTTACAGAATAAGGAGAAATGTTCAAGTTTATTAAGGCCAAAGGGCCGCATCCCAGCGCCGAACGCCAGAAGCTCCAAAAAGACCTTTTCTGTTACCGGAGGGTGAGTAGGGTTAGGTGTGGTTTTTGGTTAATTTCACATTGTTCTATGGTTATCTTATCAAAACAAACATTGACAAGGGATGGGCTACAGGTGCTCCAATTGTTAGATACACTGAAACTTACCTAATCTTTATTTGGGCAAAGTTGAGTAATAACAACTTGGGCTAATTTTTTGGTGATTTATTATAGTTGTATTAGTTAAAACACATGGCAAGGTCAAGGCTGGGCATTAAAATTGCACATTTCGCTCCAATGGTCATTTAAAACGGATTGATTTCCAAGTGTGAGGCTAGAATTGCATGTTTGTTGTTAAACAAATCTTGACATACATTTTTTGTTTTTGTTTGTCTTTGCTGTAATAATAACAGAAGGAAAGTCTACAAACTTCATGTCAAAGCCCTGTCATCCAATTTTGTAATAATTGTTATCGGTTGATTATTGTGTAAACACTTGTTTTGTTATCGCTTCTTCGAATCAGATTGTCTCAATAATAATTGTTATCTTGAGTCAGTCCGCTTTGATGATAGCCAACCCTTCGTCCGTTTGTCTGTATTTACCTGTCCCACAAATATTTGGGCACTTGTCAACTACCTGGTCGTATTTGCAAACGGAATGTGTCCACTTTTAAGAGCAGATAACATCATCTGAATTTCTGCAGCGATGACTAACGCCTAACGGTTTTCGTTGATTTTTGTTAGCCTCGATTTGGTTTTTGTTTGATTTGTCGATCGATGGTGCATAGAGATAGCAACAGTTATTAAATGGAGTGATTCATTGTGAAAAATCTGATTGACTAATATTTTTCTTTTTGGAATTCTTGGTGGGCAAGCGTGACAAGGAAGTTATGATTTCAGTGTTGTCATCTTGAATAAAGAATTGCACGCTTGATGGTGATCATGTCTCATTTCTTTTTCCTGTCTAATTGAAATTCTATGGATTTGTTTGTTCAGTAACCATACAATTACACATCGGAAATTTGAACTGAAGGGGACTTGTTTTGTTATGCATATGTTATGTCCAGTCTATGGTAGATTATTTTGGGGAAATTTGATTTTTTTCACGTAATTACTATTACGTATGATAAAATTCGATACTTACAGGTGTGTCTCGCTTAAATGTATTTTTTAGTGTATCTCAAGAACTAGTAATTACACAGAACGGTGTTTGGTATTAAAATACTTTATATTTTTCTGTATAGGCACGTGTAATTTTTTCAGAATATTTCTACACTTTCGTTGTCAGAATTAATTGATTGGCATTAAGTCGCTGCATAAAAAGATTCTTATGCCATTTTAAAACAAACGATGCTTAATTGTTTTTTGCATGATTTACGAAAAAGAATTGTCTTAAAAAAATAATTAAAGAAAAATTAAATAAAAAAAATAAAATTTAAAAATGATTTTTTTTACGTATTTCTTGTTATTTTTTGGATGTTACATACTACAAAAAATATAACTTGTAGAAAAATTCTGAAAAATTTTAAGTAAAAACTAACATTTTTTTTAATGATTTGGTTAAAACTGAAGGTATTTTGTTTTGGCAAAGAAGCATTTTATTTATTTTCCACGCCAAGAAAATCCAACAAGAAGTAATACAAACTTATATTTTTTTAATGGAGCACTATATTTTTTTGCATTTTTTGATGTAGCTTTTAAAACGAATGAATTTGACTTAAACTTTTATTGGTCGATTTTGCTTGGTTTTTGAAGTATTTTAATTATTTTAACGAAAACACGCTCATTTTAAAAATGCATTACTCAAAAACTAAGACTTCTAGAAAAGTAGGACTTTTACCACTTTAAAGTAGAATTTTCGAACTTTAAGAATCCATTTTTCGTAGCTTACTTCGATCAAGGGAATAAAAAAATTAAGAGGTTTGTTAAAAGTGAAATAACTTAAAAATTTTAAATGGAACACTATTTTTTATTTTTGCATATAAATGATCTTTTAATTATGTATCTAGAAACAATAATAGTTATGGCGAGTTTTTAAATCCCCGTATAAACTTCACCAAATGATTCGCGGTTGAGTTGCTTTCAACTTTTAACAAACTTCTTAAATTATTTACGTTCCTCATTGCAATACGCCAATCAATTGATACAGAATTTAAGTTTGAACTCTCTTCTTTAAAGTGGTGAAAGTTGACTTTTCTAGGAGTCTTAGTTTCTGAGCTACACATTTCTAAAAAGAGCTTGTTTTTGTTAAAAAAAATAAAATATTTCAGAAAA
Organism: Tribolium castaneum; assembly: GCF_031307605.1. Taxonomy (NCBI): domain Eukaryota; kingdom Metazoa; phylum Arthropoda; class Insecta; order Coleoptera; family Tenebrionidae; genus Tribolium; species Tribolium castaneum. The sequence goes on along the minus strand of NC_087399.1, from coordinate 11,140,000 downwards.
TAAGCAAAATCAACCAAAAAAAGTTTGTCAAAATCATTAGTTTTAAGAGCTACATCTAGAAATGCAAAAAAATGTAGGGTGTTCCATTTAAAAAAACGTAAATTTGTATTGTAACTCGTTTCCGAAACATCGCTGGGACAGCCCCGTATATTTTTTTAATTTTATTATTTCAAAAATGTTTAGAAAATAAGATTGACGGAAGGATAGACGGAAAGTAAAACAGTAATTTGGTTAAAATACATTGTTCGTGATAGAACGTGACCATTTTCGACCATGTTTTGTTATATTATCTAGTTTATTGTTCTTTTATTTTTGCGTTGATTTTTGTTTATACAGTGACTCATGAAACCACAAATCATGTCGTTGATAACAAAAATTTGTTGGACGGTCTCTTTATTTCATTCAATGTTGCCAACTTAGTTTCAAAATCACAAGTCCATTATGATCAATGATCATTGATCAACATTTACGTGTTATCGGGTGAATTATCTACTATGTACACATTATAAATTTTGCGATAAAGAATGACACGACAGGTTTACACTTTTTCCGAGAATTACGGCATTATTAATGAGGCTTAAAATTTTCGTTAAACACTTGAGTGAGTTCAATGCTTAGCTAAAGGAGATCTATTTTTTGCTTTCATTTGGTTCTGAATAAGCAACGGTTTTTAATTCTCAACAATTATGAAAAATAAGTTCCAAGTTTTACACCAGTTCTAAGATGTGAATTGAACCCATTATGTATTTAGCATAGATCTTTGAAAGCTGCGCCATTTAAATATATTTTTAGGTAATTTGCCGTAAAATTGAAGTCAGTAGCAAACCATTTTTTATCAATTTAGTGAATTCAAGTTATTTGGGAGAGGTTTTTTCACAAGGTAAAAATGTTTCAAGAAATGGTTTAAATTTATTATATGGTAAGGTTTGTGAAACTTTCACAAATAATTGTTAATTTAATTCATGTTTTAATTACTGTTAAACGAAAAAATAGTTGAAAGCTTTTTTTGCAGTTTTTATTGCCACTCCCTGTGTTTATCTGTTCAAAACAATAAATTGGAATTACGATAAAAATATATGTTTTGTTGACTTTTTTCAAGTTGTGTCAAACATTAAGTATATTTATTTTAGTTATTACTAAGGATTTAACTTAGCACCATTTATTTGATACGTGTTAGTAAAACAAATAGTTTGACGAATTGTATTTTGTTATTTGCTTATCTGATAATTGTAAATTTTTGAAACCTGATCACGCCTTAGTTGAGTACGTAGAAAGTTGCTAAGCACTAATTTAGTAGCGAATAAAGTACATATTTAGATAAGTTGTAACACATTATTTCTGGGTAGGTATTTCCTATGTAAAGAAGACTTTATTTATTATTCACCTTGTTGAGATAAGAACAATTCTACTCTAAGTAGTATTAGTGGTACTACGCAGATATATTTAAAAAGTTTTTGTTGTTCGTTTCATAATTAGGTATTGTATTTTGTAACGTTACAAACCATTGCATCAAATAATAGTTTTCTTGAATGGTTTAGTGAAAGATCAACTTTTTCAATCTAATCTTACTTGTATGTTCTGTGTGGGATTATCTCTCGGACTGAACGATTTATTGTAATTACAATTTGTCTCACATAAATCCGGTTTATGTACGTGTCGGAGGCGTTGAAATCAAAATAAACCATAATTATTTCGATTATAATATTGTAAATTTTACACAGCCTAATTACATCCTGTTTCCGGAAACGGGTGAAATTTGAGATTGATTTGCTTCGTTATTAATTCCGATTTGTTTCAAATGCTCGGTTAAAATAGAAGATGGTGAAAGGAACGCGAATAATTTTTGTCGAGTCACGTGTCTTTGATCCCGTAATCATTTTGTTGCTCTTTGGATTAGATTCGTAATTATACGATCAGACTGTTCTAGTCGAGTTGATCTCATCGATGTTTTGTAGAGTTGAAGGTATTATTAAATATTAATTTGTTTTGGGTCAGCAGGGTGCTACGTCGAATCCGGTTTTATTATGGTGATTACTGTAGTTGAATTGTTCTAAGAATTTGAAGACCATGCTTTGAATATTCAGTTTAGGTTGGTAACGATGTTAAATGTCATCCATAGACGCAGGAAGTTGTAGGATGTTGTGGATGACTATTACGATATAATGCAGAAACTTAACAATTGTGGGATCAGATTTCTTGTAAATGTGTGTACTTAGTCTTTATGGGGATATTTATTTTGAGCTTGTTATAGAGATGTTGGAAATGCAATAGAAATAGAAACCAATGGAAAAGATTAAAAAATGGCTTGGTTTTAATTACAGTTTATTGGTAGATGTGCAAAAGCTTTCTTTTTTGTACCGTTGGCCACTTTTTTATATTAAAGGTTTAATTACCTACAATGGAACATGAAGACCTAATTACTGTCATTTATCTTAAGTGACTAGTTACAGTCTTCTCTTCAAAGTCTTCCATTATGTGCTAGATATGCGTTTTAACATTGCTTTCGTAATGTTTATTTTTAATTTTCTTTATAAAAAGGCTAAGGTCTTGAATAAATGCTTTACATTTATATATGCTTCTGTATTTTTTAATAATAAAGGTTAGGTACTATTTATGAGGAAGCAAGTCACCTGTATTGACTTTTCACACTTAATTACCCATATAAATATGTATGCATAAAATTATGAAATATTTTTTTAGAAAGCAGGAATTGAGATTGAGAGCTTTTAATTATAATTAAAATATAAATTAAATTGTTCCTACATATTATGTTGGTGTTTTAATATTATTCGTTTTTCTGGACATAATTTCGGAATTAAATTCCTGAAGCATAGTCTTTTTTTTGTCTTAAATGTTTCTATAAATTTTACATATTGGCTACAAATAATCATCCAAACTGATTTGCCTTCGTTTTATCAAAATTGTGCAGTGTGATTGATGGGCAATAATTCAATTCATCAATTTGTTAAAGTGAATCTAAAACGTAAAAACAAAGTGAATTTGGGATCAAATTCTTAAAGTTTGCATTAGAATACCTACCTAACTATTGTAAATTTCAGCTGTTTCGGGGGTGTATTAAGGGCATTTTCTTAAATTTTGGACTCTAACGGTTAACAAAAATTTAGAAAATTGTATTTTTGGTTTAAAATTTAAAGATTTAAAAGTTTGCAAACTTGCGTCATCGATTTCCGACATTATTTTTATGTTATCGACAAAATTTAATTAAAAAAACATGACAGTGATAGGACGATACTTAGAACCTTAATAAAATTCATTAAGTTCGTCTTTTAAATAAAAATTAAATAAGTTTAAAGGTTAGCACAGCACTACTAGCACACAAAAATCAACCTAAAACGAGAGAAGATGATCTTTAACAATGTCAAATTTTTAAAATTTTGACTCAAATACACAATCGACGAAAATGTTATTCATTTCGAAGCTTACGGTCAAGTCAAACTAAAAAAATCAAACATTGTACGTGTTTTCTGCCTAATTTTTCTTGGATTTAGGTGTTTGTTTTATTGTTTTGTAATGCTATTTTTCTGTTATGAACAAAACTTTTTTAGGTTTGGTTAAAAGTTAAATAAATTATACAAATCCATAATTTAGCACCAAAATGGGCGTTAAACAGAAAAATACCTTTCTTAACTTAAAGGCAAATTTATGGAAAAAGTTATTTCGGAGCTTTATTGTCAGTGCTATGTTCAATTTTGGATTTCAAAGTAGGTATTGCCTATACGAGACTTTCTAAATCAAGTGTTTTCATTTAAAGTGGAGATTAAATCTTTGTTTTCGTGCAGAGTAAGGTGATTTACGCGTTTCTAAACCGATTTTTTGTGTTTTTGAGAAAAAAACGAGGAATTGCTAGAAGTGTTTTGAATAAGCTGATGCATAAATTAGTGTTTTCGATTAGCATATAAGGCGCCTTTAGCCTTTCAAAAGCGATTTGGTTTGTTTCTTTAAGCAACGAATCGTTTGAAGTCAAGTTTTTTCTACCTAAACAGATACATACTCGTAAATCGCCATTTTCGATCAGAATAAGGCGATTTCAGCCTTTGAAAGCAATTTTTTTAGGCAAGGTAAAAATCCTAAATTATTTAAACTAGTTCTTTTAGTTTAAATTTTTTTTTTCATTTGTATAAATCGCATTTTCGACCAGAATAAAATGATTTCGGCTTTTTTGGACCTGTTTTTTGTGTTTTTAATGTTTGAAATCAAGTGTTTCAGCATTTCTGAAGTGCTTTTTTTGACTGAATTCAAGTGTTTTCAACTAAACTGGTGCTTAAATCGTTATTTTCATGCAAAACAAGTTGATTTCGACTTTTCTAAACTTTCTATATATTTCAGCAATAAATTGTTCGGAATGAAGTGCTTTCCTTAAATTTTTGTTTTCGCTTCGAATAGGGTGATTTCAGCCTTTCTGAAGTGATTTGTTTCGTTTTCAAGCAAGCAATTGTTTGTGATCAAGTGTTTTCATCTAAACTGTTACACAAATCGTCATTTGTGATAAGAATATGAAGATTTCAGTCTTTCTAAACCGATTTTTTGCGTTTTTTTTGCAAAAAATAGTGTGAAATCAAATTTTTCATTTGTAATAGTGCTTAAATAGTCGTTTTTGACTTGAATAAGGCGATTTGATCATTTCTAGGGCGATGTGTTTCGATTTTCGATGAGAAGCGATTTTTTTCGTTTATAAGAGAGGAATCATTTGAAATAAAGTATGTTCTTCTAATCTGTGTGTATAAATCGTCTTTTTCAACCAGAATAAGATGGTTTCAGTTTTTCTGAACCGATGTTTTGCGCGTACAAAGTTGTTTGTAATCAACTTGTGCATAAATCATTGTTTTATAAGACCAGAATAAGGCGATTTCAGCGTTTTTACATTTATTTTTTATCCAGGAAGCGTGTATTTTCATTTAGTGACTAAATCATCGTTTTCAGATAGAATAAGATGTTTTCAGCTTTTCTGGACCTATTTTTTGCATTTTTGACGTTTAAAATCAAGAGTTTATATCTAAATTGGTGCATTGATGGTCATTTTAGATCAGGATAGAACTATTTCAGCATTTCTGAAGCGATTTTCTGCGTTTTTAAACAAGTAGTCGTCTGAAGTTAAGTGGTTTAATCTAAACTGGTGCTTAAATCGTCGCTTTCGGTTAGAATAAGGTGATTTCAACTTTACTGAAGCTTTTTTTGCATATTGCAGCAATGAATTGTTGGGAGTTTGGGAGTGAAGTTTTTTAGTTTTAGATCAGCATAAGGTCTAGTCTTTCTAAAGCTGTTTGTTTCTTTGTTAGACAAAGAATCCTTCGAAATCAAGTTTTTTCTTCTAAACTGATCACAAATTGTTGTTTGCGTACCAGGAATACGAGATCATTTCAGCTATTCTGAACCGATTTTTTGGGTTTTTAAACTGGTGTCGTTTGAAATCAAGTGTTTTCATCTAAACTGGTGTAAGAATGATCGTTTAAGACCAGAATAAGACGGTTTTAGCCTTTCTTTGCGTTTCTAAACAGCGGATTGTGGAAAATCACGTGTTTTCGGCTAAACTGGTGTTTAAATAAAGCGATAATTAACGTTTTTTACTTTGTGCTTAAGTTTGGATTGGTTTAGTTTTAAATGAATTATTGGATAAGTTGGGTAAGATTTGTAGATAGTCAACCGAAATAAATCAGTGAAAGAAGAACCGTTATCAATTATGAATTTTAAATTGTGACGAGAGTTTTGTTTTATGGAAAAAATGTAAGTAGATTAAGCCATTGTTCAAGTTTTGGGAACAAATTATTTTGTGAATAGACCAGGAAAGAGATAACTGTTTCAATAATTTTGCAGTTTTTTTAATATCTCGATATATTTTCCTAGTTATGGTGACTCATGCATAAATCTGATAAGTGATAACGATAACAGAGTAGAAACAATATGTTGCTGCTTTGTTCCATTGCAATTAATATTTCTAATAAACAATCGTTTGGTGCACCCATTTAATATTTCGATTCTTTTAATTTTTGACTCCATTCTCGTCATTATTATCATTATCCACATTAAACCCATCCCACACTCGAACTCGAAAGGTCAAATGTATATAAATCGAAGGTCACATGTACCCATCCTAAATCGGCAATAACTTCCAGACGTTGCAACACGGATTCCCCCACAAACCCACCGCACTAGCATGGGATCCCTCATTGCGCCTTCTTTGCATTGGAACGGCCACAGGAGCCGTCAAGGTCTTCGGACGTCCAGGTGTCGAATTTTATGGTCACCATCAGAACCCCATTGCTGTAACCCAAGCCGTCTTCCTGCCAAACCAAGGCCGTGTGGTCACTCTATGTGACGACAACTCCCTCCACCTGTGGGAGGTGAACAAAAGTAGTTTGGTTGAAGTCAAATCGCAAGCCCTCGAAGGCAAATTGAAAAAAATTTCGACCATGTGCGTCGAAACTGCTGGAAAACATCTACTTCTAGGCACAGAGGGTGGGAATATTTACCTTTTGGATTTGGCAAGCTTTACGATGACACCTGATATAATTTATCAGGATGTGGTGATGCAAAAGTAAGTATAAATACTTTTGTTTAAAAAAATATGCAGGGTGGGTGTAAAGTAACTCATAAAATTCTCGAACAGTTGTATTTTAATAAATGACAATTATTTTTATTTCAAAATTTATGAGGATTTTTTAAATAATGACGTCATTTTTTTAATGTTCTTGTTAACTTTCTTTTAAACAAAAAAAAAAATAAAAATTTATTAAACACAATTATGAAAATAAAATAAATTATAAATTGACACACAGAGGGTTTTATCTTAATAAAGGGTCATCGTTATGTTTATTATTTTTTATTTAGGTTTTGTGTTAAGTGTTGTTATTTTACTCGAAATTATTTTGAAAAATTATAAAAGACAGTTACTTTTGATAAAATAACACAAGAGCAGAAAAATAAAATAAAAAGCAATAAAGGAGCACTATTAAATGGAAAATCAAAAACGGTAAGAGAAAATATTGGTTAGCATAAAAAATAATAACCTCACAGGGCATAATTTTCTTTATCTTGTCTTATTTTGTTCAGGGTGTTTGTTTTTTTATATTACTTTATTCTTCGACACTGTCAAAACTGTTTGGCATTTGTCAATACGAAACGTCAGATTATTTTATCAGATTTAAAGTAATTATAAGCCTTGATGAGTCTAATTCGAAGAATAAAATATTGTATTCAACTCATTTTTGTGTAAATCGTTTTCATTCGTGGTTTAATATTCTACTCGTCAAATAAAGCGTCCGATTTATCCTCAAACTTATTAAATAAATAATAATATTTTTATTTAGATTTTATCTTAAGTGTTCTTATTGCACTCGCAAATATTTAGAAAAATTGTAAAAAAGAATTACTTCTAAAATAAAACAAGAATGGAAAGACAAAGAATTATCAAGTAGACTAATAAAACAGTAATAAAAAACATACAAAATAATGGCGGTTACTTTTACATCTCTGGTAAGTAAAAAAAATTTCAAAAAATATAAATATAAATATAAAATATAAACAAATATATATAAAATATGAAACAGAATAAAAAAAATTATAATTACACACAAAGGGCTTTATCTTTATTAGCTTGTCTTGTTTTGTGAGGAGAATTATTATTTTAGTCGCAAGTATTTAGACAAATTGTAAAAAACAATTACTTATAAAGTAACACAAGAACAAGAACAGAAAGACCAAGCACTATCAAATACACTAAGAAAAAATATTGGTTGTCATAAAAAATAATTCTTCATTCTTTTATATTTTGGTATGTCTCAGAAATAAGAAAATATAAAACAGAGTTATAAAAAAATATAAATAAAACCGTTATGGATAATTACACACAAAGACTTTATCTTTCTGTTCTTTGTGATAGTTTTTTTTAATTTAATTTTTGAATTCAGGTTTTATTTTAGAGGTAAAAAAAATTACTCTTTACAAAATAGTAAAAACAGTAATATTTAGTAATAGTAATAGTAAAATTTATAAAATAGTATAAAATCACACAAGAACAGAAAGTGAAAGCACTCTGTGTAATTACAATTATCCCAATTTTTTTATTTTTAATATTTTGTTATATACTAGAAAGATAGAAGAATGAACTATAAAAACGGTTAGAAAAGTCATGTTGTTATTAAAAAATATTTCTTTATTCTTTCAGGTTTTTGGTAACTACAAAAAATTAAGATATAAATTAAGAAGACAGATTAAATTAAAAAAAAATTGATAATTAGTTATTACACACAAATTTTTTTGTTTTTTGTTCTTGCCTTATTTTAAGGGGTGATTGCTTTTTATATTTTTAGTATTTAAGTTTCTGGTTAAGTGTTGCCATGTTAATTGTTAAGAAAATCACAGACAAAGTGTAACTAGTAGTTTTCATTATTTTGTTTGTTTTTTTTATATTTCGGTAGTAGAAAGCTAGAAGAATGGAATATAAAAAATAATAACAAAAATGTTGGTTGTCATTTTTATTTTATTTAGTTTTTACCAAAGACGTCATTAATGTTTTTATAATGTAAAAATAAGATTTTAAAATGAGCCCTAACAAAGATATGAATTTTATGCGCTCCTTTAAACTCACCCTGTACGTAATTTTTTGGGACACTCGGTATAAAAACGGTAGTTTTGCGAAATTAGCGCTTGATTGTTTTTAGTAGCGGGAATATTTTCGGTCGGAAGCATTTGTTGAACATTTGTCGCACGTTTAAAGTAAAAGTGGCGACGTCAAAGTAAGTGTGTCTCTTTTTTGTGTGTGCAAGTGTGATTGGTTTGTTGTTTTATTTGTTGGGAATTGTTACAGTGTGCCTCAGGATTACAAACTGAATCCGGGTGCCGTTGAGGCTATTTTTGAACAACCGGAACATCCCGATCATATACTGATTGGGTACAATAGAGGACTGATTGTTTTGTGGAATCGTAGCGATAACACGTCCATCAAAACTTTTGTTTCAAATCAACAGTTGGAGGCGCTTTGTTGGCACGATGATGGAAAGACATTCACAAGCTCACATAATGATGGTAAGTTTTGGGGGAAGATATCAAAAATAGTAAAATTTTGAACAATTTATACGAATAAGTGATTGGTTTAAGTTTTCTAACTTTTCTGAGTCAGCATCTCAGTGTTTGTTTTTTATTTTTTTTGCGAAATTTGTAACATAATTAACTTTCTGGCTCAAGGATAAGCTAGATGACTCGTAATTAGCTGAAACTACGTAAATGGATATACAAATACAGAGTGATCCAGAAATACCGTGTCTCTTCGTAATACTGAATTTAAATTTTTAAGGATACCAATGGAATACGCTTCCAGTTATTAAGAATTTAACAATGTTCTGGTGTTGTAAATCAAATAAATGTCACAAAAAAAATCTGGTTGCAATGTTTTAAATTACGAAAAAAAAATTTTAGATGTGTTTTCGACAGATTCAGTTTTTCTGTATCAGTCTGTATATGGGTGCGTTAAATTATTGCTTATTTTATATTTTGTTGGTAACATTTTAAGCCTTTTTTTAAATATCTGAATCATAGATTATAACTACTATTTTAAAACACGTTTCCGATAGCATCGTGTTTTCACTATTTTATAACACGTTTTTCATAGCAACGTGTTTTAAATTAGTGTTTTCACTATTTTAAGACACGCTTTCCTTAGTAACGTATTTTAAATTAAAATGTTCCAACAAAAAAAAAATTAATATCATTTATGCGAAAACGCCTAAAGTTTTCAGATATATATTTTGTTCTTTTTTTACATTTATTTTTGACTCAAAAAAGTGCAAAATCATTCAGAATTGACAGAATTTCAAATCAAGTTTGGTATTTTTTTCGATAAAATTTAGGAGGTTTTAGTTAGAAAAAAAACATACGTATAAATCAAGAGTAGTTGTCAGAAATAACATAATTTAGTCATAATTATTTCTTACGACGAAGAAATATTTTCAAATACCAATTCAAACCTCTTGGCAGAAATTTCTGATTCAGACATTATAAAGGATAAAACAACTCAAAAGGTTTATTTGCCTCAGAAAATATACAAAAAGTTTATAAGATGATGTAAAAAAGTACACTAATAAATGCACTGAAATAAAGTAGTTCAGTCAGTATGGTGTTATTTTTCGTTTATTTCAATAAGATAAGTGAAATTTGAGCCGAAAAAAATTGCTCATAAAAGTGAGAAATTTTTTAATATATCGAATGAAATTTTTTGGAATTAGTAGTGAGTTCTTGACCTAAACAAACTCGAATTCAAAATTTACTGAATTAACGTAATTCAGACATAGTTTGCTGATTTTTTTTTGTGAAAAAAGGCAGCTTTAGCTGAAAAAACTATTTAAATTGTTGGTAAAAGTGAGTAATAACTTTTCCTAATTACCGAATTTTCGACAAAGAAATCTTTTGAAGAACTGAACTCAAATCTCTCAGAATAAGTGAGTCATGACTCAAACAAGATCTGAATAATTCAGAATTGACTGATACGTGTAAAAATAACGAAATTCAGGTGTAGTTTATTGACAGTTTCGCTTTTTTCGATAAAATAAAGGAGTCTTTAGCTGACGAAACCGTCTAAATAAATTATGTGCGTAATTTATTAGAAATAACAATTTGTTTTCAGCGTATAAATCTTTTAAAATAATTTGAAAATAGATAAAATAATAAATTAGTTTCACAATTGGAACAAAAGCAGTACATTTATTTGTAGTTTTTAATATACTTAATTTGATATTATATTCTTTGAAAACAAACTTTTTTAGTTTATTTAATTTAGTTAATTTAATTAATTTTTGTTGCTATTTTTAAATTTCATTACATTGACGATAAAATTCTTATTCGTTGCAGGATGCATGTAAATGACCTAAATAAACATAAAATGAGCTATTAAACATTTAATACAAAAACGCTAATTAACAGGTAAATGAATCATAATAGTATTTGTTGTTGTAGTTTACAGTTGTATGCTGTGTTACATAATACTAATTGGAGACAAATTATTTATTATTAGCTACTACACCATACACATACAATTTAAAAATAATGTTTTTCAAAATTGGTATTTTGGCTACAAAAATTATTGTTTTGTACGAGTATTACAAATGAAATGATGGTGTTTTAGTTCAATTTTCAAATTTTTGTTTATTTATTCATGATTAATTCCTATCACATAACTACTTTTTAGTTATTTAATACATTTTAGAGCTACAATAAGGCGATTTCTACATAGAAAATAGAATAGAGATTGAGTTGTTCCTAAAATTCCTAAAATTTAAACTTTGTGTTAACACTTGCACTTCTTAAAAAAAATGGAACCTTAGACTCTTAGATAAATATATATATGTTCAATCAAAAACCATAAATAAATCTAAATAGGAGTATTATTTTTTGTCTTTTGTGACGTATGGGTACTTTAACAAAAATTAATCTGAATTTGTTAGAAAATACTATTATGTCACATGTTTTAAGAAATTTTACTGTTGCAACCAGAAGTTATGATAATATTGCAAGATAAACTGCTTTTGTTTGTTTCTTTTTTTATTTTTGTTGTAACTTCGTTTTATATTTTTCTTCGTTTTATATTTTTCTTACAATTTTTGTAACCTAAACTAAAATGTTTGTTGATAGATTTTTTCATTTGTTTTTATTTATTACGTATTTTAAATTTTTTGTTTAATAATCTTATTTGTGTTTTTCACATAGTATGGAGTTTTAGTTAATTTTTGTAAATTGATTTAAAAAAATGACGTGATAATAAATGTGTTAAAATAGTTGATTTTGAGAACGTAATTGAAAACTGAAACAGAAAATTGCAAAAGTAAGGTTTAAAATGAGTTATTTTATTCGATTGAAGAGCGTCAAGAAAAATCATGAATTTGTTGTGCAACGACTGATAAGCGGTATTATTCGTTAATATAAGGTGTGCCAGTCGTCTTAATTTTATCCGATAAAGCCACAGATTACAATTGATTCCTTGGCTTATTTTCCAGGCAGATAGGCAATTTTTATGCTTCCCAAAGAGATTACAATTGATTCTTTGCCTTATATTGTCATTTTTATGTTTTTCTTAGGCAGCTATATGGTTTGGGATCTGGACCAAAACAAGCCAATGCAAGACCCTGTCACAACATACGGCCCTTTTGCATGTAGAGCCATTCCAAAAATAATAAGAAGAGAACTTAGAGGCAAACCTCTGATTGTTTTTTCCGGTGGTCTACCTCGGTCCAGCGGCAGTGACAAATACACCGTTTCGGTTATTCATGACGAGCAACATGTCGCTTTTGATTTCACAAGTAAGGTGAGTAAAACAATCGTCTTTATTACGTAATGGAAGATACACGAATCGGTTTGGAATTTTTACAAGCAAAATTGATCTGTTTTCACGCTAGATCGCACGTCAAAATTCTGATTCAGAGGAAGAGTCGTTTGGGAATGAGGTATTTCACACTAAATAACTAATCCGTGTGTGGAGTTTTTGAGTGGTAGTTTATGCATGCGTTTCGTGATTGCATGTAAGAAAATTCCCAAGGTGTTAGCAAAGCGTTATTTTTGTGCACTATAGAAACATTCACCAAATTTTCAGCGAAATTGTTTCAGTTTTTGCCAATTAATTACATTTGTCTGAAAAAAATTAAAAGTAATTACAAATTTAGGCATGGAATTTAGATGAAATATGTTTGTTTGTTTCAATATTTCCAAAAATGTTTGCTCGTTTCAAGGTTAATAAGTTGTGGATAAAGCATGAAAATTAAGATAAGTAGGGGGTTTTGTGTTTTAAATTCTTTTCGTGTTACGAATATTGATTGCGAAAATTTAAAGCAACGCTCAGAATAGAAGTAAGAAGACTAATTAACATTTTTTACTGCACTTGATTGCTGTTTTTACTTTTATTTCTACCAGTTTTCTAACAAGCCGTTTATTAAAATGTAAAACAGCTTGTGTTTAATTCATTGCGACAGGAAGTTAACTTATTAGAACAGCAAGCTACGGTTTTAATTATTTTTTTAAGAGATACTATACACACAACTCGCAGTGATTTTTTAGGTTTTGATTCATTAGCTTCAGGAAATGCTTTTACAGTAATTTGTTTTTACAGTTAAATTCTCAGATTATTTGTTTTAGTAGTTTTGTTTAGAAAATACGTGTTATTTTTCAGTTCCAGGTATCGTTCCATCACTTTACTTTTATTTAATTTACAAAAAATACAAATTGTTTATTTTCTAAACTTATTTTTGTTTTGGATTTTTTAAACTTGATTTATTTATTATGCACATTATTGTCACTTTTATCATAATTTATTAGTTCCAGAAAACAAATTTGGTTGCATAAGTGTGGGTTTGCGGTTAACGAATTATTCTGTTTTGTTCTCCAAGTTTGGAAATCATAGATTATATTCTTGTTTTTCCGAAAAAGATAGCAAAACTGTTAAAACTGTATATTCTTTCTATATATCAAAAACTACGTATCACGCATTGTTTCAAATTAACATTTTAGTTGTAATTTGCCACAATTTACGCTTTTGAAGTTTTCTGATGAATAAGATGTGCGTATTTTTTCGAAGGTGATAGACTTTATAGTCATCGATTCCAAAGCAGAAGAGCAAGAAGGTGAAGAGAATGTCGTAACAAATGGCACAAGCAGTGGCGAACCTGATGCTCTTGTCGTATTGGCCGAAGAAGAATTAGTAGTGATCGATATTTCAACAAAAGATTGGAAGATGATAAATCTACCGTATTTAGTTTCGCTACATGCATCTGCAGTTACTTGTAGTCAACACGTTTCTGGTAAGTACATAATTTTATTATTATTAGCCGTAGAAATTTTGTCAAAACTTTAATATTCGTGCATCTTTTTTTAGATTTTTTCTTGAATAATTATATTCAGTGTAAAAATATTTAAAATATTTTAAACAAAAATTTAATATATAAATTGTTGAAATTTTTTGGAAAAAATAAAAATTTGTTTTTTTTTTCTTAGTTATTTCTTTTTGTTTTTGTGTTTTGGTCAAAATAAAGCAAAAATTAGCAAAATGATGTCAGGTCTTGCCTATTTCGTTCAATGTAGTGTTTAATTCAAGAAATCAAATTCTTGGTAAAACAATACAAAAAATCGCAAACCTTTTCATTTATTGAAAAACGCACTAAAATCGAAACAAATCTAAAAATGTATTCAAAACTGCAAAAACAATTTTGTTTACCTCTTTCTTTAGATTTTCTATGGATAATCTAAAATTACAAACATTTAAAATGTTCTAAAAAGTCTATAGCAACAGATATACGCTAAAAAGTATGGATACAGTTAAATATTATAAGAACTATTCATCAAAACTTATTGAAATTTGGTATGTGCTTAAAAGCATACAAATTCCATCGTTTCATATATTTACTAAATTTTTATCGCCATTTGTTCTGAGGATACAAGGCTAACTTATTTTTTTTTACATAGCAAGAAAGGTCAAATTTAATAATTTTAAAAAGAGTATTTTTTCTATGTTCTATGATGTATCACATGCATACATTAATTTTATCGAAACTTAAAAAAAATATCGAACTGAGAAAGTTAAAAAAAAACAGTAAAATTTATTTAGCATTGGACATGTTGTCTTTGTCTCTCCTTAACTCTTTGTCGCTTGAATTTTGACCAAAAAATGAGTACAAATTAATAACAATTGTTTAAATAACACTTTTAACTAAAAAAGAGCACATTTTAAGTACGAAACATGTAATTCTAAGCTACAAAAAATGTTCAAAATCATTTTCATTGACTTCTTAGCTTCTTGTCGCGATAACCAACCATGATTAGAATATCTATAAGCTAAGCTATTTTATTTAAATGTAGCATTGTTGAACTAATTATTGCATACAAGTTTAATTTTTAGTTAATATACAAGTGACAGATCGCTAATAACAATATTTTCAAAGCTAACTTAGTTTTACTTTTCCAGAAATTCGGAATTAAGTTTTTGAATTTTTATTTTTTTACCTTCTGATAAAAATGTTACACCATTGAATTCAGATAAAAATGCTCTTTTTAAAATTATTAAATTTGTCCTTTCGTGCGATTTAAAAAAAGTCAAGTTAGCCTTGTATTTGCCAAATTAGTGATGGGAGAAAATTGAAAAAGATTTCAGGTGGTAGAATTTAAACACTTCTAACTGTCTCCCAGATTCCAAGGTGCTCTGGTATACCGTTCTGAAATTATTTAGCTGTATCCATACTTTTTAGCGACCCTGTACATGTATTTTTACTCACTAATTTTTTTTGTTTTGAACAAAACAAATATTTGTTTTTTGTTAGTTACTTTTAATTGTTTTTATTTCTTACTTTTTTTAATATAAAACTTTTTTTTAATTTTGTTTTTTTAATATTTGTGGTTTTTTATATAAGATGTAGTGTTTCTATATGTTTTATTTTGACAAAATATGACGTGATAATGAAGAAGTGTAGTGCATAAGCAATTTTTGTTTGTTTCATTTGATTTTGAGCGTTTTTTACAAACAATAAAAATGTTTATAACATAATACAGAAATTTACAAATTGCACGATTTTTAAAATTAAACTAAAATCGAAAGTTTCAATGTAAAACTTTAGACAAAACTGTAATATGTATGTTCACCTCTTCCACTAGATTTTTCATCGAGGAACCAGGCTAAAAAAATAATACATAAATTATGTTCAAAAATGAGCTATCTGTTTTCAGATTTTATGTGCACTGTGTTTTTGCTCATGTTTTTAATTTTTGTGAGCAAAACTAAAATAAGTCTTTCTTTAGTTATTTTTATTTTTTATTTTATATTTATTTTTAACAATAAGCTTCAATTATTACTTAATAAGAATTTTCGTGTTTTTTTTTCATTTTTTTAATTTAGTTCGTGTTTTTGACATAAAATGTTACTTTTCGGCTTTTCGTTTCATATTTGTAAAAAATTGACGGGGTTATAAATATATATATTTAACTAAAATTGCTGTTAAGATTTAAATAAATGGTCAAAACTACATACAAAATTGGCAATTTAAAGTTTAAACTAAGCTATTTTTACCTAGTTCTTCCGATTTAGACCGTTTTAGTATATTGTTTTTTGGTAGGAAACAAACCAGAATTAGAAAAAAATGTTTGCATAACAACAAAGAAAATCATTAAATACGCTATTTTTTAAAGTTTTCATTCATTGAATAAGTAGTCACAGAAGTCGAACGATTTAATGTAATTTAGGCAAAACTATTTTTACTTTCTTATTTGTTTCTCTTTCTTTTTATTTCTTTGATTAAAATTACTACGAATAAATTTAATTACTAATTTACTAGTTATGTCACCGTAAAAACTGTTGAACACAACATCTCAATTTAAAAAATAACAGACTTTACATTTTTTAATTTTTGCTCAGGTGTTCCCGAAGAGCTTTGGGAACAACTAAAAGAAGCAGGCAAAGCTCAAACCAACAACATTTACTCTTCCCGATCGTGGCCTATCGACGGTGGCAAACTCCTATGTTCGAAAGGTTCCGAACCGAAGCGAGAACTTTTACTAACGGGTCATGAAGACGGCACTGTTCGGTTTTGGGATGCTGGTGGTGTGACTCTCACTCCGATTTACAAATTTAGTACAGCGATGTTTTTCACTGGTGATGATTTAGAAGAGGCTGTTCCTGATCCTGAAGATGTGGATGATGATTGGCCACCGTTTCGTAAAATTGGAGTTTTTGATCCGTATTCGGATGACCCACGATTGGCTGTTAAGAAAGTTGTTTTGTGTCCGCTTTCGGGAAGTTTGATTGTTGCCGGAACTGCTGGGCATGTGGTGGTCGCTAAATTTGATACTGAAGTGTTGGATGGTGAAATTAAAGTCACAACGATGAATATCGTGAGTGATCGGGACGGGTTCGTGTGGAAGGGACACAATCAACTAGCTCCTAAACAAGGTATGTATTGGTTGAAAATAAAAAAAAATTGTTTTATAAATTATATTATATTCGCCTTTGAGGCTCAATTTCGAATAAATAATAATAATAATAATAATTGAAAAGGGGTGGTTCTCACAATATTTTGATTATACAACTATTTTTATAAAGGCGTTTTTAATAAAATAAGAAATAAATTTGGTATACTTTTTAGTTTACTTCCCTAGTATGGAGCGTGTTAACAGGTATTTATTTATTGTTAACAAGGCAATGGCAATCATTATAATTTATTGCTTTTGATTGCAAAAGTTGCCTTGAAGCGATACAATTGTTGAAATAATTTAATATGGAATACATATTTAAGCTATAAATAAAACAAATAATAAATGTTTAATGATTTGCTGAATAATTCGATAATTATAATTACAACAAACTAATAGTTATTAATAATACGAGTACGAAAACACAAGCTTAAAGGTCGAGGGCTGTCGGTATGCAACGAGCATTTGCGAAAAGATTCGAATTTTGAGAAAATAATTTTGAAAACTAAAAGAAAATCTAATCTAGATCTAGGAATTTTTTTTAAATTTTTCCATCAGCTATAAGAATCATTTTTTTCCCAAGAGTTCACTACATGGCCAAAAGTATTTTATTTTTCCTTTGACTCTTATTGATAATGGGAAATAATTTTCAGAGTACTAGATTTTTTTGATATTGTTTTCAGTTTTCATATTGTTTTTATGAATTAAATAAAGCAGTGACCGCTGGATTTTCTCCCCTACAGCTCGAGTAGAAGAATGTATCCTGTAAATCAGTTTCAAAAATGTTATTAAAACGGCTCTAACTTTTAAACCATTAACGACTTAATCATAGTTGTGAGCAATTTTTTTTACGCAACTCATTCGCAATACATTCTTTTGAATATTAGATTTGATAAAAAAAGTTTAATCCGGTAAGCAGATGGGTCCAGGACGACTAGTTTGGAGCCTGTAGTAATATAATAAATCATTTTCAAGAGTTAACACGTTTTCCTTTCCATCAATACACAACTATTCCTAAATTTATGAGTCAGATAAGGAAATAAACGACTATTTTGGGGACCTTTCAGAAACTCACTTCAGATAGAATTCGAACATTAGAAAAACGGGTGACAAATTAAAAAAAAAGTCTTATACTATTACGCTGAGATTTTTTTTACTTTGCTTTCGTAGTTATTTCTGCGATTGACTTGACAAAAGTAAAAGAATTTTTTTATAAATAGTTTCTTATTTTTGTATTATAATTCTGTTTCAGGGGAAATCCACCAAACACGTGGTTTCCAAGCTACTTCCATCCTCCAATTACATCCCCCTGCAGCTGTCACTGCCTGTGTCCTTCAAGCTGATTGGGGTTTAGTCGCTGCTGGTACAGCCCACGGCCTTGCACTTTTCGACTACGTTAAAAACAAACCAGTAATGGTGAAATGCACACTAAACCCTAACGGTAAGTCACGTAACAATTTTTTTCGTCTGCGGGGGAAAATTATACACTTTGATTTTTTGATCTATAAATAGTAGATATTTTTTTTATTACAATTGCTTCTTGTAGATCTCACCGGTGCCGGCGACACGCCCATTTCCCGTCGCAAGTCCTTCAAAAAATCCCTTCGCGAATCGTTCCGACGTCTGCGAAAAGGTCGATCTACACGTCGAGCAAACCCCGAAATCACACCTGCCACAAACTCACCCCCTAACCGCAAAACAACCCAAGAGGATGGTCAATTCAGTCCGCTCGAAGCCAAACCGGTCGAAAGACAAATTGAAGCACGCCCCGTTGACGATTCGATGAGTTCGTTTGTAAGATGTCTTTATTTCGCAAGGACGTTCCTCGTAAATGGTAATGATTATGCTACGGAGACCTAAATGCTAGGAGACGAAACGACGATTGATTTTCCGTGCGGTCGCTTATCTCGGCTCCAATTTGTTTTAAATTAATTTAAATTTAACTACAGACTGATTCAGTTAATAATAATGTAATAGTCTTGCCAAGAAAAACAGTATCCGGTTGAAGTGTTGCAGATTATTACTAAAAACACTTTCAAATTCGTTGCTAACAGATAACAGTCTTTCTGGATTAGTGTGTAATTTACTAATTGCTTGATAGACGGAGAAAAACTAATGATAAAATATTGTCAAAAAAAGATTTAAAAATTTCAAATTTGCACTTTGTTTCTAATTTTTCGAAATGATTTGAAAACCGCTGATCGTAAAAAAAACGTAATGTGAGAGTAATTTGTTGAGAATTAAATTTTCTACAAAAAAGTCTGTGACACCAATTGTTTCTATCTTCAACGATTAGGTCTGAACGACGTTGAAGAGACAATACGTTGCATTTTTACCGATGGTTAAGATTTGGAAAATTTATTTAAGCTTAAACCCAAGTCAAATACAGTTTGATAACTTTTTTGTTTTTTCGATAATTTAAAGCTTATTTTAGCTGAAAGAAAAACCATTTAAAGTGTTAATGTAATATCTTCGTAATTTAAAATGTTTTTGGCGAAGAAATCTTTTGAAATACTGAATGAAATCTTTTGAACAAGTAAGCTTCTGACTCTAGTAAGATCTAAATAATCCAAAATTAACTGAAATAATGTAATTCCACTGAATTACAGTCACAGTTTGGTAATATTTTTCGCTTTTTTTTTGTTAAACTAAGAGAGGTTTTTGCTCAAAAATTCATTTAAATCGCCAGTAATAGTAAAAAATAAATTAATTAATTAAAAAAGTACCTAACCGAGTTTTATCGACGAAGAAATCTTTTGAAATATTGAATAAAATCTCTTGGAACAAATTTAGTGACTGAATTAACGTAATTCCCACAGAATTTGGTGATTTTTTCACTTTTTTCGATAAAATAAGCGAGATTTTATTTAAAAAATCCGTCAAAAATTGTTCACAGTAGAGGGAAATTATTTCTGACTTCAATTAGGCTCTGAATAATCAGACTTGACTTAGATACGGTAGTTCAGACACAGTTTGCAGACTTTTTCGGTTTTTTGAAAATAAAGGAGGTTTTTGTTGAAAAAACAGTCTAGAAATTGGTCCTTATAAGGGTTATTCAAAAGTGTTGGACAATTTCTCGGATGGTGATACAGAATATCAAACTTCTTTGACAAAATATTGTTTGAACCATTTTTCACGAGACACAGCTCATCAAAGTTAGAATTTTTAACTTAAGTTTTTGGATCTTCAGATTATAATTTTTTGTCTTTATTTAGCGGAAACGACAGCTCTTGCAACAATAAACAGATATCTGTTGAAAAAACTACAAATTCATGTCTTAGATATACAAAGCAATTAGAAAATTTCCAAACTTGACAATACTTAAATTTGACATCGTCGGAAACAAAAGAGGGAAAACAAATTAAATTATGGTTTGTATTAAAAATTAAAAAAACTTGATGTAAAAAAATCTGACTTTATTTTTGTGCTTAACTGCATATCTTTTATTACTACTCGAAGAGTGTGTAATGCGATAACGTAATTTGTGGGTAATTTATCGTACATATTTTTGATAAATCTTTTGAAATATTGGAGGAAAAAAACTTATATTATTTTTGTCTTATTGTATTGTTTCGGCACGTTTCTCAGCCATATGCGCAATTACTATTTAATTTTGCCAACTGGTTTTTGTAATTTACCTATATGAATTTTTAGAATGAAACTTTTAATTCTAAACTTACTTATATAATTTTGAAAACTACTTTTACTGTAATGTGTAAACTTTTACATTCTGGTTATATTGGCTTATGTGTGACATACTGTCTTAGATATCAATAATAAATCTATTCTCTTTTATTACCACTGATAATTTCGTCAACAATAACCTGATATTTTTTTTAATATTCAGAAAATGGTGTTACTTTTTTTTTGTTT
Organism: Tribolium castaneum; assembly: GCF_031307605.1. Classification (NCBI taxonomy): domain Eukaryota; kingdom Metazoa; phylum Arthropoda; class Insecta; order Coleoptera; family Tenebrionidae; genus Tribolium; species Tribolium castaneum. The sequence continues at coordinate 11,119,177 of NC_087399.1, read as the reverse complement.
AAGCTCTTTTGGCTTTGAAAAGAGGTTTTGAGCAAAACTTTGCTAAATCAGAACCTTACATTTGCTTCTTATGATAATATAGTTACCAGTTTATCCATATTTTTCAAAATTCTGCGAATCTGGTTAAAAATAGAACAAAAAATATAAACAACAAAGACGTAGAGAATTAAATTTGCTACATCCTCTTTAACTGTTTAGGTTCTGGTTAATTTTGAATTGTATTGGACCTAAATTGTTAAAGACAGAGGAGACATGGTCTTGGGCACATTTTCTAAAAACATTTTAATCCTCTACAACTTGTTCCTTACACATTTTTCATATCTTCAACCATATTGAACACGTTTTGACAAATATGAGATTAGTAAAAGATTGAAATTGTTTTAGAAAGTTAGGACAAAGTCCAATTTCGTTTTGTAATCACATGCAACATTATAATACTTTGCTTTCATTTTTCTCAGGTTTTAAAAATGTCTAATAAATTTTTCGATGATATTGTTCGATAAAATATTTGTACGTCGTGTCGTATCCTAATTTTTAGGTATTCCTAAGTTATATAAATTACCAGTGCACTGTCACAATCCTCAATTGTAGTACAAAACACGAACCCAACTTTATGGGCTGGAACCAACAACGGAACCGTCTATACCTTCACGATAACGGTTCCATCTTCGACGAAACGCGAAACGGACGACGTCACCTGTCACATCGCCAAGGAAATTCAGTTAAAGCATCGAGCGCCAGTTATTGCCATTGCGGTGCTTGATGGTGCAAACAGACCTCTGCCAGAACCACTGGAAGTTGAAAAGGGGGTAGCACCACTTCCAGATACCACACAACCTCATCGAGTGATTATTGCATCAGAGGAACAGTTTAAGATTTTTACTTTACCGGCGGTTAAAGCGTTCTGTAAATTTAAGTTGACGGCACAAGATGGTGCAAGAGTGAGACGGATGGCTTTTGCTACGTTCAGTTGTAAAAATCCCGATACGGATGCGACACATTCCGAAATTGATTTGTTGTGTCTGACGAATATCGGAGAGTGCCTTGTTTTTAGCATTCCGGATTTGAAGAGACAGTTGAATGCCGCGGCGATCAAGAGGGAGGATATCAAGTGAGTTGTTATTTTATTGTTTTGTTTTAAGACGACGAATTGCGTCAAGGATTTATTTAAACATTTCGCAGCTTTCTAGTATAATATACGACGACGCTACACAGGATGATTCTTTTAGGGCCTAGATTAAAAACTTTTTTAATTTCTAATAAAGCTAGAGCTTTAAAATTTTATATACGATCCAAATCGACAATTCTGAGTTTAACTAAATTTAAATAGTAACCATACATTTTTATTGCATATTTAAACTCAACTTCTCAAGCATATGTAATTTTTCTTTGTTTAAATTTTTATTTGCAAGGGTTTATCTAAGATATCACAGTCCTTAAACCCCCTGCGATAAGTGATTATTTTTTTGCATTCGATAACTGAAGGTTTGAAGAGTTGTGTAGAATTTTGGAAATTGTCAAATGTCAAAATTCATGGCTAATATGATGGTTTTCAAAAAACTGCTATAAATCAGTTTTTTCAAATGGAACAACCCTATTTTCTGAACGGCAATCGAAAGAATATCGATATTTATGGTGACTTTAATCAACACGTCCTTACACTTTTTGAAAGAAATTACAATAAACGAATATAACTTCACAATTTTCATAGTTAATCAAGTAAACCACGTAAAAGAGTCAACAATTGTCATACTTCAATATTTTATTTAGTCTTTAGCTGGTTCATTATCAAATAAGCAGTAAAATAATAATATTTAATTATAGTTTGTTATAACTTAGTGAATTATGTAAAATAACTCAGTCTGTCTGCCATCGAATTTTGAACTTTTTGAATGAAAACGGTGAACAAATAGGACATTTCTTTAAATTAATAGCACAGTTTTAAGAAGCGAATTCAAAAATGCAATTAACATATGTGGTTGCTATTTAAAATTTAAATTTCTCGTAGTTTCTGAAATTCACTCATTTTGAAAATAATTTAGTTGAACTCAAAATGGTCGATTTAAATTGCTGTCGATGAAGTTTGCAAGCGAGCGAGTGGTGTAATCATCTGAGGTAATAATCTCCATTATAGCGAGTTGTAGTAAAGGAAAATACAATTGTGACAATTTGGGGTTTGCACAAATATTCAACTTATTGATAATTTTCTTTCAAAAAAGGACCAAAAATAAGTTTATTTTTTGTTGGTTAATTAATATTTTGTAATTTTAGTTTTTATTTCTTATTTTATATTGGGTAATGGCTTGTATGCATTTTTTTTATATAATATTTATAAAAGTTAATCGCCCTTTATTAAATAAAATGTCTGTTGTCATAAAAAAATGATGTCATTACTCAAAAGCAAATGACATCATAAATGTAGCATTTATAAAAAAATTGAAATTGACATTTTGGAGGATTTTTGTGAAAAATAATAAAAATATGAATTTTATTCATCACTTTTCTTGGAAACTCTGGAAGTAACAATAACGTGGAAAGAAAGAAAATGTGAAAAAGATCGAATATCTACATTAATTGTCTCTAAAATGTATATTTTTTTAAATAATTTACTACACTGCTTTGGTTTTCTACATAAATGAGCCGAATTTCAAAGCTATTGATTAATTAGTTGATTTACGAAAACGATATTTTCTTATTTGTATGTATCTTTTGAAAAACACGAATTTCATAACTGTTGCTTTAACGTGGAAAATATAATTAACCTAATAATTGGACTGTTGGACTACTCAAGTCATCGCAGTTTCATTACCAAGTTTTCCTAGATCTAGTATTTATTCAGCAAAATATCTATAATAAATTCTTTTTTTTTTTAAAGACAGATCTAACGAAACAGGCCAATTAACTCATTTCAAAGCATAGTTTTGTTTAAATTAAACCTTTTTTAACAAGGGCAATTCTCGTTAAAATGTAAGCTTAATCTATAGAAGTATGCTGAAAAATACAAGCTTACTAGTTTTGTGATTTGGTCAATTGTTAAAAATGAAAATAATTTTCTCCATTTTTTGACATTGCGATTTCTGCTTTTAACTCAACAAGATAAAAACAAGAAAGAAGAAATCCGAAATGACTACATTTTTGCACAAACTGAAGCATACCTTCAAGGTTCTTAAGTTTTATTATTATTTATTAGTGACCCTTATACTAACATAAAATGTACGAATTTTTAATGTTTATTACTAAAGTCTGTTGTTTGTGCACCCATTGAAAATTTAAAATAACTTTTCTCTCTCAGTGGAATTTCGTCGTTGGTCTTCACGAAAAGCGCCGAAGCACTTTATTTGCATTCCTCATCGGAGCTTCAAAGAATATCTTTGTCAGCTACATGTGCAACTACTGCCAGATGTTACCTCCCTCAGCCAGTGGGAGAGAAAGAGGACGCTGCTTCTGATGCCGGTTCAGAAGGTGAACGGCAAGAGGGACAAGACGTACCGCCGTTAGTTAACGGAAATGCCGAAGGAAGCGTTGGCGATAAGGTAGGAAACTGAGTACGGGGCGATTTTAGTGCAATTAAGGAAATATGTAAAACTAACGTTCTAGTAGTGTTTAGCTGTTATTTTGTTTTGTATATTTTAATTATTTAACCATTTAGTAATATATTATTGGTTGGTACTTTTTTAATGAGCAGTTATAAGATAACAATTTTTATAATAAATTGTATATGAAAAGATGTTTTTATATTTATAGTTCACTCTCATAACCATTGAACCCTTTCATATCCACAAACACATAGCACATCTCTATTTTATTACTTTGCATGCTTTTGTGCACACTTTGTTGGCACAGCAAAAAAATTAGCTGGTGACTTCTAAACTTAGAGTTTTGTGCAAGTTGGTGATGTTGGTTAGAAAAACTGCTGAAGGAGACACAGTAGGTATTGATTTTATTGAGTAACAAAAGTCGATGTGTATGTTTTTAACACTTTAAATAAAATATTACGAAAAATGGCGTTTTTAGTTGATAACAGAGTTGGGGACTTTCTTTGATGGTTGTTTGTAACACTGCTAACCGATTAGGTTTTGTTTGACAAATATGTATTTGACGTAACACAGTGTATAGTTGGTTGTACTTCTGTCAACAACTAGTAGTAAAAATAGAATTCAAAATTGCCAACTCAAACAGACATTTTTGATGACTTGTAAGAGCGGACTTTTTAATTTTTAATTAAAATAATCGCTCTAAACTAAACTGTTCATAATTTAACAATTGTGTTATCTGGTGGTCGATTTTTAATTATAATAAGTGTAAAAATATACCAAATCTTTGAGTCAAAACAAAACCTTGGTTTTGAATGAAATTCTTCTTAAAAAAAAAGGTGGTGTTTCTGCAGAAGAAGCATTTTGAAGACTGCTTTAATTCTCTAATTTTATATTTCCATAGGAAAAAGATGAGGAAGAATAAAAAAAGAAATACTTTCTCAGGGAGTTTTAATTTAGGCACTCAGAGAGCAAATTTGTTTTTTAATTAAGAAGACGTAGGCAATGTTTTTGTTCACAGTTGCTGGCTAAAAAAAGTCATATCAGAGACGAATTTACCAAATCGTTTTATTTTGGCAAAAACTGAAGATTTTTGAGGAAGAACCATTATTTTTTCTTCCTAGTTTATTATAAATGTGCCAAATAGCTTAGAAATGACTGCGAAAATAATGTATTTTGAGCCACTTGCAGGCCATTATATTAAAAATAAATTCACCAGAATGAATCGATAACCCAAGTTTAAAACTCCCAGATTCCATAACCGGACTTTTGTCATTTCCCTGAATAGAAGTATGTAACTAAATGTATTTGAAAAAGTGTGTTGGTAGAAACCCTCGTTTAATTACCTGCAAACCGATCGTTGTTTTCTTTTTTCTATTTTAAATTAAATTTCAATTTTTAATTAAGAAATACCTACTCACATTTCATTTCAAAACAACAGTTTTATCTTTTTGTAAATATTGTTCTTAAATTACCTGAAAACAATTATTATAAATCACAAACTGTTTCGCAATACATTAATTTTCATACAATGCGGTACTTTAGATAAGAGTATAACAATAAATATAAACTACATAAGTTTTCCTTCTATTAATATATTGACTATTCAGAGAAATTTTATTATTACTACTAATAGTGCTAACCTCTTTAACACTTGTAATACACAATTGAAATTAAAAATGTTGTCTTTTACAAGTAAGTCTCTGTTTTCCCCATTTTTCGAATGCAGCGTAAAATTTTCAACCTCGAAAACTATGATTTGTTTTTATGGTTGTGCTAAAACAAACTTTTTAGTTAAGTAATTTTTACCTGTTGAAAACAATTTTAGCTTGGATTTTTCGTTCAAAACACGAAGCACTTCTTGACGCCTTTGTTTGCCGACTGCTCTAATTAGATTGACTCAAAACATGTGACACTAATTGTGTTAAAACCTTGTTCTACTCAGATAAGATAACAGTTATTTATGGAGTCAAGAGGAAAATTAGACATTCTTTTGAATCAAATACTATATTTTTTCTATTTTACTCTAATGTCTGTTAGTAAACTGATTTATTTTACGAACTTTTCTCAAAATAAACCTTAGAAAACTCCAAAATTATATGAAATTTATAAAATTGTGTTATTTTAGCCTTTTCCGAGGAATGTAATTTAGCGAACTTAAATCAAACTATTTGTTTTATTTTGGTCTGTTTTGAATAATTTAGCACGTTTTTGACTTAAAATAATTTGTAAAAAGTTATTTTGGTGTCTTTCAAGAAATTAGTATATTTATTTACAAAGAAACTAATTTATTTCTTGAAATTTTGACAAAATAAGTTTACAAACAACATTAAATCAACAACATTTCGTTCTGTTTAATTTGTTTTTCATCTAAGAAACACATTTATTTCACACAAAATCTTGTCAAAAGTCGTAAAATTGAAAATTGAATTGTTTTAACTTGTTTTAAGAGATTATGCTTATTTTTTTTAAACTTATTTATTTTATCAAATAAGTATAAAAATTACCAGTTTAAATCAAAAGTAAAACATTGACTCGTTTGCTCTTTGTTAACCCAAAAACTCATTTATTTCAACTAAATTCTCTCAAATAAAAAGTCTAAAACTGAAAATTAATAAATTCGAACGGTGTTCGATCAAAAAATTTATTTATTTTGGAAAAAACATTAAACTAGCGTAATGTGCGTTGAGTCAAACTGTTTGGTAAATTAAAAATAGATTTATGTTTAAATTGAACGTTTTAGAAACATTTTTGTTTGTGAGTTTTCACTAATTTTTAAATTTTTCACCAGTTTAACACGTTGTTGAAACAAATTTTTCGACAAAGAAATAATGAAAAATTCGCCGGTTTGGGGATAGAAGTTTTTGCGTTTTTCGCCTGTTTATGCATGTACTCGGTTATTTCTCAAAAATTCTTAAAAAAATTACCAAATTTAATCGAAAACAGTGTGACCCTGCCTCTTTCGAGATCTAAATACATACTTTCGAATTACACATTTAGTTTTTCTGGAGATTTTATCACAAACTACTAACCTACAAGTGTAGTTTACAAAAAATGCTGTCTCGAAGAGAAATAAACGACTTGGGAAAGTGAGTCTTATTTTGACTAATTATGATCTACAAAAAATAATATTTGAATATTTGAAAATTACAGTACATTTTATCGTTTCTTACTGTTTAAAACGTTTTACAGCAGAACTGCGTTAACAACAATCTAAAAAACTACAAAATTTTGACAAGCTCGCTGAAAATTATATTATTAGCCTTATATTTTGTTGAAATACATTTAGAAAACCCAAAAATATATCTGAATTGATGTTATTATTTTGCTCATTTTTTAGCATTTTTTACAAGGTTTATATTTCCGTCTGGTTTTAATTAATTCTTCGATACCTTGAATGTTTTTGGGGCCTAAACATTAACCCATTTCAACCTAGGATTTTTTAAAAGGACGGTTTACACCTGTTTTATCATTTGTGTTTAAATAGCATGTTGCTACTCTTAGGTAGGTGGAGAGACCTAATTATACATTACAAGTGTCAATGTTGAATTCTAAAGTATCAAAACTGGAGCTATCTCAAAAATTAAAAGTGGATTTTTTTATCAATTTTTTGTAGCCCTCTGATCACTAAACCATCAGTTAATGCTGTTTGCACAGAATTTCAACAAAAAATATCTTCCGGGCTATGTGGGTTAAAGAATTTTCTACAACTTTCTTTCTTGTATCTTTAACCGTACTTGCAACGTTAACATTGTGGAAAATATGAAATTTGTCGATTTTCTCGTCTCATTAAGAGAATTTAAACCAATCAATTTTTTAGTCCAGACGGTCAATAAAATGTAGGGGACTGAAAAAGTGGCTAGAAAAAATTTGTTTTTTAATTCCAGGCGGAAGAAGTGCGAGAAAATGGCGAAGAAACTCCCCACAACGTGACAGTTTCTAGCAGCGTCGGCGATATAACAATCGACAGCGTTAAGGATTACCTCGGCTCAGGTGAGGAGCTTAACAGACGCATTTCCGGTATGTGTGTGACGAAGACTGTCACGACAGTCATAAACAGTAGTCAAGACGGTGCCGTAACGTCTTCCAGTACGACCACAACCACAACAAGTGCCCAAGACAACAGTGAGTGTTTGCTTTTGTTTATTTTGTCTTAAGCTTTTTTTCTTGCTCAAAAATATTGTAAAGAGCTTTGTTTATTATTTGCTTTAAATGTGTTCTTTTTGTTGCTTTTGTAGTCATAGAGAGTGACACGGACGGACCTGCACCGACGTTAGAGGTTAGCCCTGTTACACAGTTTTTATTCTAATCGAGCATTGTAGGACTGTTTTCACTTAAATTATATTCCTAACACAATATTAACGTTTCTAATTTTCCAGTTGGCACATGGTCTATTTCTTCGAGACTAACACACGATTAATACAAAAAATAATAGTTTTTGAAAGTGACACATTTTTTGCAATCGATAAATAATCATATAAATCTAATTAAGGTTGCTTTCAAAAACTATGTTTGGGTTGGTCTGTGCTGTAATAATAAATATGGATGGTTGCGTCAAATATAATTACACATTTTGTAGATTTCTATTCAAAAAAAAACAACAATTTTAGGTCATACCATAACAATTAAAATATTAAGTAATGAAAACTTTTGTACAAATTTTCCATAAGTATTTTTTTTCTATAAAATGAATTTCGACTTCACTTGGAATTCCTTGTTTTGATTTTGGTGACGTAATTTTTTTATAATGATTATTTTTTTAAGTTAACAGAATATTGTTTCTGTAACTCACAATATTGGATTTTAATAACATTTTTGTTTGTTTGTATTGCCTCTATTTTTTAAAGGATAGTACACCCAAAATAGAGAAAGTAATTGGATTTTGTAGAAGATTTTTTTCAAAATTGATAAATAAAATATCAAAATTTGTTTTTAAATGCACGATTTTGTCTGGTTTTGCTCTAGTAAGCAATTCGGATTGTTTCGAATTTGACTTAATTTTTCAAAATTAAAACGTGTAACCTTTTTTTATAAAAACTGATGAATAAATTTGCCAAAACTGGTTTTAAACACACGCTTGGCTTGTTCTATTTGATTAAACAGGATTTCTGATGATAATTTAGCAGTTTTTAGATATTTTTTCTAATATACGATACAAAAAGTAAGAACTTAGGTTTTAGAATGGGCGACCTTTCTGCGTGTTTCATTTACCTTAATTTTTCAAAATAATTTGTTTTATTAAAGATTTCTTCAAACTTTATGAAGAAAATTGTGAACTATGATTCTAAATAGACAGTTTTGTCTCGTTTTGCTCAATTGAACAAGATTTGTTTATACCACTGACCTTACAGTTGTGAAATTAGATTCTAAACATTTTATTTCGACTTTTTGGGTTTAATTTTACATAATTTTTCAAAAAAATTGATTTAAAGTAAGCTTAAAATTGCAAAAAACTGGTTTTAAACAGAGGTTTTGGTTTATTCTGCTCGATTAACTCGATTTCTGATGATAATATTAATTATTTTTAAAGATTTTTTCTAAACGATATACAAAAAATAAGAAATTAGGGTTTTATAAGGGTATTTCCGCGTGTTCCATTTACCTTAATTTTTGAAAATACCTTTTTTATTGGAAATTTGATCAAACTTGATGAAGGAAATAGAGAACTAAATACATTATTTTGACTCGTTTTGTTCGATTGAACAAAATTTTCTTATTTTTTAAATATTTGTTTAAACCCTTGAACAGAAAGTTGTGAAATGTTATTCTAAACATTTTATTTTGACTTATTTCGTTTAGATGACTTATAGTTTTACTTCCTGGGACACATTCTATAAAGTAAAATAAATGTAAAATAAATAATTTTGTCTTTTTAATCTGTGAATCTTAACTTTGAACATTATTTTCATAATTTTGACACTAGGTATTTTTTTGTAGTTCGTTCAAGTTTTTTTTAGGTTGAATACTACTTTTTTCTTTTATAAAACTTAGAATTCCAAATATTTTTTTCCGGATACTTTGCCCACATGTTTACAAATGCGATTTATTTTAAAAATTTAGACTTTGTACAAGAAACTCCACTAGATTTGCTGTGTTGAATATTTGCAAAATTTATTTTTGAATAATTGAATATTTTTATACAAGGTAAGTCCTCTAGAAGTAAGTACATTTTTATTTTTTCAGAAATTTTTTACAGATCTTTATAGTAATTTATCACTAATTTATTATTTAATATTAGGTAGTAATTAAAAAAAATTTTACTAGTCTCAAGATTATCTTTATTTGAATTTTTTATGTTTATTTTATTAATTTATTATTTCGCTGGACTTGCTTTTTTTTCGTAGTTTTTGCATACAACATTTAAGCATTGATTGTTTTAGAGTAATATTAATTAATTAATTATACTCCATTGCATTTTGGTACGTAACTTCTTCTGATGATTTTAAGCTAAACTTTTATTTGTGGATTTGGTAAGTTTTAGAAATTCGTTATTTATTTTTTTGACGAAAAACTTAGTTTTTTAAAAAATGAATTAGTACAAGACTACAAGAAAAGAATACTAGTAAAATAAGATTTTCACCGTTTTAAATAATAGTTACAGAAAAAGTAAAGAATAAAGGACAGTGAGTTATAAAATAAAAAAAGAAATAAAATAAATAAAAGGCGAAGCTATTTTTACAATTATTAATTATTATTTAATAAAAATAAAAATTAAAACATAACTTGTTACTTTAAAGCAAATTCTTCATTTCTTTTAACTATAAGCAGTGAATTTCTAGAATTAGAAAAATATTGTAACATACGTTACATACAGCGTTGGACACATATCATGGTTATAATCGTTAAATCCATTAAAATGCGATTTTTGAAGAGTAAAATTTTTTGGAATTGCTTTTGGTTTCCGAGTTTTTCTTTATTTTTTTTTTTTTCAAATAGCACTTCCCTACGCCGTTTTTTTGGTTGAAGGTTATACTCTAAAAATGAACTTATAATTTTAATAATAGTAGTTTATTATACAAGTAAAGAAAAGTTGTTCATAATGCCAATTCTTTACGTGTGTAATACAATGTTTTCTCTTACAGGTACATCGAGAAATTTTTGTTAAATTTTTTTTTCACCGATCGAATAAAACAATCACCAATAGAATAAAAAAATTACCAAACTAAATAAATAAAACACCAAATGGCCACTTTATTCTATTAGCAAGATAAAAAATTAGTGAACCAATTAGTGTACCATAATAACCACTTGTAGAATAAACGTTTATTATTTCTACTCGTATGTATGGAATAAGCAACAACATTTTTAATACCTATAAGAGAAAACTATAATTTATAAACGAAAATACAAGTGATATACAACATTTTTCAGAAAGTTTAAAATAAAATTTAAAATACATTGGCTACTCTGGCTATGAAAATATACATTTTTTAGAAGAGATATCTGCCAAAAATTTATAACAGTGTATTGAAAAATTTGTATTTGAAACTATCTGGCTCTTCTCAGTTAACTCTTAAATAATAATTGTGGGTTATATTTGACGTTACCTTGTGGATTAACCGTTTAACACATTGTTGCACTGTTTAACTTTCTTTCCAGATTAAGAAAATCCAAGTTAGCGAAATTCTCCGCGCCCCACTAGCATTGGCCGAAGAACTGGATTCGGACGGTCAATTGAACGGAGACGCATAATCGATGAAAATAACAATTGCCATATCAACATGTCCAGTATTTCGTTTGATTTTTCTACGATCGATTCGGATTTTATTGCATGAACGGTTGGTGTTTTCTTAATTTTTAAACCAAAACTTTTTAATTGTGTGTTAAGTATCGTTACTTAGTTTAAGTAAGTATTAAAAATTCCAGTACTTCGTTTGGGACCACGTTGAAAATTTGTGTTAAAAATCGCGGAATACTGCACTTGTTTTTTATATATTTATAATCGTAAGATAAGTGTTAATATCAAAGTTATTTACAATCAATAACAATTGATGTTGGCGTCAAATTGTAAAGTATTTAAAAGGCGTGATTTTTTATATTATTATTGAAACAGTATTCACTGCTTTGTACACGTTTAAGTAACTTATTCAAAAGGGGGATTTAAAGTTAACAAATCGACCATCGTCTTATCAAAAATTTTACACGTTTTTATACAAAATGGTGGAGGTTAACGAATGTGTGTGTGAGTGCATCCTTTATGGCCTTAACATTTCGTTATAATATTTTATATTATGGTATTTTATTCACATTTTATTGAAGATTATATTTATGACAGAAACATCACTGAGTGAATAAAGTTTTTATTGGTACAAGTGTTTTACTACCCCTTCGATTGAAAAACCAAACAAGTATTTCAGTTTGTTTATTCAAATCAACAAATACAAACCAAATGGAGATTGCGACTTTTATTTACACTTAAAATTACAATATACAAGATCAACAATTATGGCACATTATAATAACATTTTTTTTAGATCTGAATTGAGGAAAAATTCATTTGGCTTTTTTAACAAAGTAATAACGCTATTTCAACATTAATAAAAAAATCTACAGTTAGTACAGGATATGTCACCATTAAGTTTTTGTTATTTAATTCTTAAATCTATTAATTATTTTTTATAAAATTGTTTTAATACGTTTAGTTTAGTGGGTGCGTGGTGTAATCAATTTAAGCACCAAAAAGGCTGAATATTGGATAAAAAATTAGTTAGTCTATCAATTAAACCACGCATTGCCGCTTTGATTTTAGATCGCTATATTTTATTAACAATTTTTTCACAAAATGAAGCGTTCCAGGAAGTATTCAGCTACCTATTTTTGTATGATAATCCAAAATTCAATGTGTTTAAAAGAAATGTGGAAAAGGTAAGTACTTGTTTTGTTGGTCGTTGTGAAATGCTCGCCAAATTTAAGATTTGATTGTCATTCGCCAAACCTTAATTAAAGTTTAATTCAGGGTAAGTCTCATTTAAACTTGCTTGCATTGCAATTAAAGGTTCAATAAACCGACCCTATAACAAATTGTAATTAAAAATATTAAATAGTTAAGCCAAATTTTGTGATTTCTAGAGTGTGTTTATTTTGAGATATAGTAAAAAATTCTTTTAGCAGATTATCTGTGTAATGATAATTTAATGAGCTTATTTGAAAAAAATAGTTAGGACACAATAATGGTGAATGCGCCGAGATAGAATTAATTTCTTATCAATTTTGTGTTTAGAGTAAACTTAAAAACAGGATAGATAGTGAAGACAAAACGAATATAAAAAACACAAACATTGATCTTTCCATTTTTTATAACAGTAAAAGTAGTAATAAGTGAGAGTGGAAAATTTACGCTTGGCCGAAAAGGTGTAAGGAAAATAAGTTTATTTTCAAAAGTTTAATCCCTAAAAACTGGAAAAATGGGATTTTAGTTGTTAATAAACAGTTTAATTCTAAATCATTGAAGATGAATTATTAGTAATTAATTACAATTAATTAATAATAAACCGTCACACAATGTCCTGGTCTTTTTTCTATAGGTTTCAAATGGATTCTGAATTTTAGTTTTGGTTTCGAGTTATCTATACTTTTTTTAAATTCTTTGTTGTTCACCTTCTTTAAAATCTGAAACAGGGAACTTAAAAAAATAGTTTACAAATCCTAAGAGCCGGTTTATAGAACCGTCATTAATTTAGTCCGTAATTAAATGCGTGATTAACTGATCACATAATCTTCTCTTAATTGAACAATTTTGATTGTTCCATTCGCTTTATTAACTTTTAGCAACGTGTTAAATTTTAATGGAGCTTTCTATAAACCGGCCTTTAGTCTTTTAAGTTACTGTTGGAGAACTTCCAAGTATTCATAACTCAATTTTTCCATTTGAAATGTTCTAATTTTTATTTCATTTCTCCTATGTTTAATATTAGCTGTTTCAAAACTATAAAAATGCCAACGTCGCATTTTACCAAATAATTTTTTTAATTAGATTGATAAAATTGTAAAATAGTTATTAATGATTAGACATCTCATTGAAAGTATAAATTACATTAGCTATTATTTCTTTTAGCGGCATGAATAATTTATATCTGCTAATTTCGAGAGGAAAATGCGACGTTGGCGTTTTTATAATTTTGAAACAGCTGATACGTAGTTTTCAAATTATTCTAACGTTTTGCTGACATTGAGAAATTCATTAGCTAGTGCTCTTTTTGATGGAAACAAAAAAAAGATATAGAGGAATCATAGTTTTTTCAAGATTAAATTTGTTTCGTATTTACGGAGAGTAGGTTAACAAAATTTTGGCCAGTATTTCAGTCGCTTATTCAGTGAGAAATATCTTTTTTGCAAAATATCCCACAATGTTGAACGCTGATTTTAAAATTCCAAAAAGATATTTTCTTTACGCTCTAGTATCTGAGATGGTAACTTAAGTTAACATTTCTTTAATAAAGGACACAACTTTTAGTCATCTACTATATATTGTCATTTAGTCATCTATTGCCTCAGATTTTTTTGATGTTGTTGAATGGTTGTTGATAAACTGCCAACAGATTTTTTTTATCAGCTCTAGTTTTTAATACATAGGTAACTCTTGTTAGCACTTTCATAAGCTCTAAAATGCAAATTCGAACTGATGGCCAAATTTTGAAGTCACATTTAAAATCTACACTCCAAAAATTTAATATAAAATTAACTACTGGTAAATTTGCAACTACAGACAAAAAGTGAAATTTTGTAAACCAGTATAATCAATTCATGATTAGGTAATAAATTAAATTTCTCTAAATTTGTGGTTTCTTAACATTATTTCGAACTTTGAGAACGCCAAAGGAAAGACCTTAGTTAGTGTCCTAGCTTTCTCTTTCAAATACCCAAATACGATTTGAACACAGTAAAGTTTTCGAATTTTAGTGGAATATCAAAGATTTTTTTTTAAAAGTGTAATTATCCCGAAAACAGCAAAATGTAGACTTAGGGTAAGCGGATGAAAATTTCCTTAAAATATACTAGAGTAATCCAAAAACACAGCGAAAAACCTAACTTTCTATTCAAAATAATAACATTTTTGTGCTCCTTATACTTTCGGACATTTTAACGCAAATTGTATTTTCTTTATGTAAACATTCTTTGACCTCCTGTGATCCTAAATAATAATCATGTTTGCAAAACTGAAACAAAATAATTATTTGTTGACGAAATCGATTATTAATCTACTGCGTGATTCAAAAGTACCAAACAATTTCTCGGGTACTGATAAAGGACATCAAACTAAATTAAAAGTTTCTATGACAAAAATTGTTTGATCTTTTTTAACGAGATATAGCTCTTCGAAGTTCAAAATTAAATTTTTAAGTAATTTTTTTATGCTTCAGATAGTATTTTTTTGACTTTAGTTAACAGAAACGACAGCTTTTATAATATTAAACAATCGCCTGTTGAAAAAAATCAACAATTAATGTCTAATGATGTGCAAAACAATTAAATTTGACGTTTTAGGATACAAGAGAGCAACAATCAATACCTTTGCTAAGGAAAACAAATTAAAAATTATATAAAAAAGTTGCTTGAAAAAAAATCTGATTTTATTTTTATGCTTATCTGAACGTCTTTTATCACAATGCGAAAGTTTGTCCGACACTTTTGAATCACTCTGTATACTGTTTAAAGCATGTACGAGCAGTAGCGAGTGAGATTATTAATCGCTTATTAACAAACGAGTTGATTACTACATTTTTCCAAACTCTTTTATTCTGGTAATAAAATTTGAAATACCAAATTAAAAACAATTTCGTCTTTTTCATTTTTTTTCATTTCATATTAGAATTTACAGTGAATTAAGTGCAAGAAAACGGTGACAATTTGCCAATTTACCAATTGTGGGTAATCTTAAAGTGATAAAGTATAATGTATGAGGGTTATTTTGCATTATTTTTCAAGTGTTGGTAGTGGTTTTGTGTAAATTGTGTTCATGAACGGTTGCCAGGAGCCACAGAAATTGTACCTCAAGGAACTATTTAGCGTGCAATCTCTATACACTTACTGACTTAAAAGAGGTAGGTGATGAATTTTTGTAAATTCCTTAGTTTAACGGTGAACGAAAACTTTTCTTTTTAATACTTCGTATTTAATTAACTAAATATATTTTTTAAATAAGTTTAAAAACAAAATATCTTCGTTCCGAGAATCGGCTGATTACTTCTCTGTTAACGCTTCACCTTGTGCTTAAATAAACCGAACCGCCCAACCTATAATAAAATATTTCCTTCCGTCGTCACATAACTTTTGATGATGCTTCAATGGATTTGATTAAAGTCTAGAACGTTTGAGTAAAAATTTATTTCGACTAGATCGCAAAATATCACACGAACGTCCACGAAATGAGCATTCTCATTCTTTCCCAATTGTACAAAAACGCGTTTCGCCACTTTCAGACTGGCGTAGTCCTCCGCAAAGTATCACTGTCAAAAGTTTTTCTGGCGGTGCCGTTTCGCGACCCGATCGAGACACTACTTTGTGCCCTCAGAGGCAGCGGCTGGTCCAAATCGAATGTGACGAACTCGTGCTGCATACTCGGGGAGTAGTCTTCGTACGGCTCGCCGATGAACTCGTCGCAGTTGACGTCGGCTGTTGTTGACACCGTGTTTGTGGTGATGTCTCGCGGGAAGTGACGGCCTGCGATGGGGGGCTCTCTCCCAACAGGGCTGCAATCAGCAATTATTTCACTTTTTTAATACAATCTGCGAGTTAAAAAAGTGTTGATCGACAAGATATAGACTCGAAAAACCATGCAAATTTTGAAAAAAAAAAAAAGTTATAGGTACATCATAATTATCACTGCGGATCTTTTTCTATTGTCAGTTCTGACCTCCTCACGAATTACTGTAGAAGTTTTCAGATTTTTATATAAAGGGTGTCCAGTTCAGCTTTCGTCTTCTATAGCTCAGTTATTATTAAAGTTGGAGTTTGGGTATTTTGTAGAAGATATTTATACTCTAGGACACATTTCAGGAAAATATTTTTGATTATACTTAACTGGATTAGTTACAGCTGCCAACATGGCCGCGCTATGACGTCATCTTAGATTTTTTTAAATGCATTATAATTAGAAGCTCTAAAAAAGCCCATTAGTAAGCTTCCCAATTATAAAAGAAATATTATATCGTCCCAAAAAAAACTTGTTATGACATCATGGCGCCGCCATTTTAACCGCCATGACTGATCCAGTTACGTCAAATTTGAGCTCAATTAATATGCTAAGTTACTCACTCTGTAAACCTACTCGCATCAGTTCAGTTTTTCAACATTAATTTTTACTATTTAATGTCATAGTTTCTCATTTTCTTCTACAGTCCGGGACATTTCTATTTGAACATAAAAAATTTGAATTTTCTGACATTTATACGTGTATTCAGCGTCTATGTGAACAAAAAATGTTCTCTCTCTCATTCTATGGTCCTTGAGCTTTAATAAAAGGGACATTTTTTAAATTGGTAGCATTAGAAAATGACAGTAAACAGCTGACTGATGTAAACAATAACACAATAACAAAGGAAATGTTATAATTTTAATCTATATAACCAGTGGCTGCTTTAAAAGTGTGTACTAACGGGATAATAACATATTTACGCAAGTATTTTTGAAGGTAGAAACATTACTTGTCATATAACAACTACTTAGATTATATGATGAGACGGGAATGGCACAACACAGAATTGCAGTCAGTGATTGTGCTGGCGAAAGCTGCTGTGACGTACTGACAGTACTGACTATCGCTGGTTGTACGATTTGTGCAATATGTGATAGATTTTGTGTGAAAAACTGGAAAACAAAGTGCATAACTGCATAACCTCACTTATCGCAGTTTTGCACATTTTGATGATGGGAATTGCGGTTCAAGTAATTATGAATTATAGATGGAGCCCACTGTTTACTTCAATGTAAGTTCACGACATTTACAGATACTTCCTTTATGTTTTTGTCTTTTCTGGTGTAGAGGGTTAACCTTTCTATTTTCATATAAAATTCAAACCAAACGAAATCGAAAAGCTTAATATTGTCATGTTTTTTATTAATTATTAAAGAATTTATTTCAAAAATTACAGATAGTATTTATAATTTGCAGCTGAAGCCTTTTGGGTCCACTTTTTTCGTTGTTATTTCCTGGTAGCCACTCTTGTTTCAAGCAGAATGGGTGTAAAGTTAAAAATAATCCCATAAAATTGTTAATATAACTCCTTTGCACTGGCATGGGGTATTTGAAAACTTACGTTTAACAAATACGTCACAAAGTCTCAGCCATCGTCGAAAAACATAATAAGGGCTTTATAACAAGAAGCGCTTTCTGATTTTACTGTGGACGTGTGGAAGAATAGTGTGAAATATTGCGAAAAACCAACTTTTACTCTTGTTTACATTTTTGTACGTCTCTATCTGAGAGTAGTCTTGTATAAAAAATATAGCCTACTAATAAAGGAAATTAAAGTGTTTTTATTTCTGGGTTGCCCCTAATTCCACTTTGCCGTTGCCAGATAATCAAGACACTGATAATGAAATTGGTGTAAGTGCATCGAATACAAACGTGTTGAATAGATGAATAAAAGAGAGACAACTGCTTTTTTCAAAAAGGCCATTTCAAATTTATTCAAAAAGCACACCCCCATTGAAAATGGTCCATTCACGATGAAGTTTGCTTCCTGCATGACATAGGTCTCGGACACCAATCTCACTGTAAATGGTCTAAATAGGTCTTGCATCTCTAAGACATGGACTCACTGAGAGCGACTTCTGCAGTAGGCTTGAGACCTGCCTGCCTATCTCGCAACAATCTCTGCATTATGATTCCAAATCATTCTATAAAACGCTGTCAATTACAAGCCATGATATGAGGCATGAGGCCGTCTCAGTGTATGTCTTGTGCGGCGCGACAGGACTTAAAGACTAATCCCAAAAGACACAAAAAAAACTGACACAGTTTATCATTTTAAGCCATTGACAGCGTTTTCGAATGTTGGTGCAAAGACTTGTCGCGAGGCAGGTTTCAGCCTTCCGTCAACGTCGGTCTCAGTGAAACCCTCTCAAAGTGATCTCAGCGAAAACCATTCACAATGAGATTGTCTATGAGGCCTATGTCGTGCCGCATGCAGCGAGATATGTCTCATTGTTAATGAAAATAGGGCCTTTTTGTTGTTTAAAGTCGTTTTTTAAAACTTTTGTAGCAAATTTTACTGATGTGGCAGAGAGGGGGCATGCAATTGGAACATGACGATGACCTCCCTAAAAGGCACTTCGAGGCTTTTATGGCCTTTTTAATGCAAATTTCAACTTTAAACCTGACAGTCATATCAAGGTCAAACATAACCTCAACAGTTATCCAGCAACGGTACTTCAAAGCATTTGAAAGTTTCTCCATTTGTTTGCAAGTGTTCTAGTTGGTACATTTTGCTGTACTTTACTACAATAAAGAAATATTTAAATTTTTATTATTGTTTACATTTGTCATCTGTCAAACACATCAAACAACCAAGTTCCCTAAATTTGAGCTCTTATCTAGTTTTTGTGCTCTATATAGTCTCGCGTCAAGGTATGCGCTATGACGTATCTCATATAGAAATGTCCCGGACTATATTTTGTCAGTTATAGAGCGTGCTCAAAAACTGGCGCACCAACTCAATGGTGTGTGGTAGAGAACTGGTTACATATAAAGGTAAAAATAGTAAAAAAATTCTTTGTATTAAAGTTATTGATAAATAACGGATTTTAGATAAATGATATGTGGCAACGTTGTCTAACAGTCATGATCGCAATAGAATTTGAGTAACAATAAAAATAAATCATTTTTGAAACGGTTTCCTAGGAAACAATTCCCAGTGTTGGCACATCTACACACTGTGATTTTTTTGATAGATTTTAATTTTTTTAAATTAAAAAAGCTGTTAAAGTCTGAAAGTAAATTTAAAAATAATTATTCATCGTTTTGTTACGGAACGATTACCTGGTATGAAACACATAAACATAAAAAAATAATGAAAACTAAAGGTGTTAACACAATAAGTTTGTAGCTCCAGATTTTTTAAAATATGACTTTAGGACTTTTTTCAACATTTTTCTCGTAATCTGCACTTGCTTCTCAATAACGTACCACTGAGTTGGTGCGCCAGTTTTTGAGCACCTGTACAGAGTGTCCCAAAAATGGTATGGTGTCATAATCATAATTTATTTAAAGTCAAGCTATTATTTTTTTGTGTTCATTATGATACTTTTTCAGCTTCTTACATGTCCCTAAAGTTTTTTTCAAATCGGTTCAGGGATTACAAAATCTGTTTTACATATTTACTTTTAAAAATTAATAAAAAATAGAAACAGTGCTTGTTTGAAGACATTTTTACTACGTACGTGTTAAAAACAAAGTCTAACATACTTATTAAGTGAGTTTGATTGATTTAAATTACTACAGGCTGTTTATAATGTATTTCCAAACTTGTAAATATTTAGAGCCTTTTATTTTGCTTATTTTAAATGACAACTTCTATTTATTTTTATATCACTATGGGTCTTTGAATGTCTCACTCTTAGAAGTAAAAATGATCAAACATATTATACATTACATTGTGTAATCTATGTGAATCATTCAGTAAATAACCAGTTTAGTTTTTGTGCACAATAATAACAATTTGTGTTGAGTAATAGAAAAACTATCTCTATTGGAAATTTTAAAAATTATTTCTGAAAACTTAACGGCAACATTGCAGTGTAACAATGCAATGTTTATTGAAATTTATAACATCGATTCACAAAATTATATTCAAAACTTCAATATTTTATTATTTGAAACGTCAGTCCAGTGCTGACATTCAAAACATGTACTTGATAGTAGGACAATGTAGAGGTAATTTTAGCATTGCTTTAAGACTGTATGCAGAGACAAACCAACAGAGAGGGCGATCGACTAAAAAAGTCTTTCAAAGATGGATCAACAAATTTTGGATTTCTGGATGTACATCCTATATATTGTCAAAAATTAATATCTTAGATTAAGTTTTATGTTGCTAAATTTCTGCCAATAGGTAATAAATATCCGCAACAATTTTTCAAATCTTAAAAAGATTTATCATGTTTGGCAAGCAGTTTTTTGAGCTAAATTACTCAGAATTTGCTGCTGAAGTCAGGAAAGCAGATAACACACAAATAAATAGGTACCTGAATGTAATTCTTTATATTTTTTTATTCCTTCTGTTTATACATTGTTAGTGTCACTTTTTTTGCTTGAGGGAAAAAACAGCTTAAAAGAGTTTAATGTTTTGATGAAACTTGTTAAAATAACTTATTAGCTGTTTCTAAACTATAAAAACGCCAACGTCGCATTTTACAAAATCATTTTTTTAAATAATTAAAAATTTTAAATAAGGTTGATAGTAATGTAAAATTGTTATGAATGGTTAAATCTCTCATTTAAAGTATAATTTACATTAGCTTACAAGTACACGAATAATTTGTAACAGCAAATTTTTAGAGAAAATGCAACGTTGGCGTTTTTATAGTTTTGAAACAGCTAAGAACTAACATTTAGATCTAGTTTTGTGAGCTTTTTGCTTATTTGGCAAAACCCAACAAAATAAGTAAGTTTTTGTCGCTCAAAATTGTCTAAGATAACGAAATTTGTTCTAATTCAGTTTTAAAATAGCTCCATATTCAGAGTGATTCTAGTGCTTCTAGTGTCACTGACAATTTGTTTTTTCAAAATATCTTGCTACTTTGTTCACCATTATTTATATAGTCTACAAATTACTAGCAAAAGTAAATTAGGCGACACCAAAAGTATCATCTTTTTAAAAATAAAACGCGACATCAAAGTTTTGACACCTGAAAATTTCCTGACTCTAAGGCGACCGTTTAAAACATTCAGAACTAATAAATTTAAAATGAGATTTTTATCTAGGGTTTGTTTTATCTGAAATGACCATGTAATTAGTTACAGGGTGATTCGAATTTGATGTTCTATTTAGACTTTTTGGTTTTTGTATAGCTGTCTAACGGGCCTTTTAAAAGTTCGATGTCAAATGAGTGGTAGATTGTAAAGAAATAATACTGTTTACCGTAGTAGTTTTGACTGTACGATACGAATGTTTTAAACTATCTATGAAAATGAAATAAAAAAGTTTGTCGTTTTTATAATCAAAATTAAAAAGAAGTGCCCACTATAACATTATGGCAAAAAATTGAAATGTTTGAAAGCAACACAACAAGTCGTATTGTTTAAGGCGGATTTTACAAGAGAAATGTTTAAATAAAATATATTGCTATAACCACACTACATGGAATTTTTACAAATTTAAAAAAAAAATACATGTTTAAAAATGGTGAATGCGCCGGGATAATTTTTATTTTGTGCAATTTAAGTGAAATTGTATGTTTTTGTTCAAACATCTTGAGAACGAGTTTGAACTTATTTGATAATAACTACAATTACAATCACTCATCTCTTTTTTTTTAACCAACTATACCATAAAATTTTAGTTCTAATTTTTTTTTGTTGTGAAACAAAAAATCAAGATGAAACCAAGACCAAAATGGTAAACGAGTTAGTTCTTCTGGATTTCGTTTGAAATAATAAAAACGAAATTTGTAAATTTTCTTTTTTCCAGTAATTCTAAAACTAAAACACATCAAATTTTCTTTCAGATAATTTTCAGCATAAAAATAGGCAATTTTGCCTTAATTTAACCGACCTCGCATGTCTTATAATAAATAACTGAGATCTTGAAAAATGAACACCCTGTATATCTTTTTTGGAATCTTACTGCAGTATCAGAAATGTTTATTATTTTCTTGAACGTAACAGAAGTGCATGTGCATACGTTGTAACTCTGTAACAAAATAAATTTAGTAACTTTGCCAAACGGAAATTTTTTGCTGTCAAAACGCGTTGATTATTTATGATAAAATGGTTTAACTTGAAAGATAACAAAGTCAATATCTGAATCTACATGTTCATCAAGGAGATTTTCACAGCATTTTTTGAAAATATGTAATGATGTAGTAATGTTATGAATCAGTTTTGTATACGTTAAAGTGGTACTCTGAGTCTTTTTAGTCCCGTCTTTGTTCTTGCAAATATAACAAGCTAAATAAATCTGGTTTTATTAATTGGATTAATTAATTGGATTAATTGTTTTGACATAATTAAAACCGGATTTTAACAACTGATATTTTTTCGCTATATCTTTTTTGTGTATTGGATAAAAACATCAAATTGATTGAAGAATAGCAAAATCGACTTCTTACCTGCCAAAGTGTTCATCAAACTGATAGCTTATCGTCGGTGGCGGCGGGAAATCATAAAAATTAGACACATCCTTGAGCGAGTTTGAGTGCGACCTCGGCCGATGCACACTACAAGGTGACTCCTGTAGCGGTTCTTTGCTGAAAAAGTATCGCTTTTGATGAACAAACGGCGTGGGATAACTGGCCGGGAAGTGGATAGCGCTGTTGGAGTTGATGTAGGCTTGCGGATGTCGCCGACACGGATAGAACATCGAAGTGTCGTAATGGCTGAAGGTGGTGTGTCGGCTTTTGCCGCGTTTTATGTCTTCGAGGTGTTTGCGTTGCCATTCGTACTGGACTTTGTAGATGAAGAGGAAAATTGAGCTGATGCCGGCTAGTTGTGTGGTCACTAAACCGCCAACGTACAGCAGAAAGGAGTAACCGTACCAGTAGTAGAAGGCTGGAGGCTGCAGTTGCGAGCGGGGGCGCAGTTTACTGCCGATTTCCGCCTTGAAGATGGAGATGTACATGATGAGGCCGAAGAGCATTACTAGGCCTGGGGAAAATAATTGGCCGATTATTGCATTCTTAAATTTTACGTTCTTGCAGCTTTCGGAGCTTTTTATGATGCTGCTTTAATTTGAGAGATTTTTTTATGGTAAGGGGGACAATCTCTGTGTTTCAAATACCAACTGTCCACAAGTCACTTGCCGTCACATATTTTATGTACTTTATGTCAACTGGTCAGATCAGGTCAGGTCAATAATTAATAATTTATTTATCCGTCTAGGTTGGAGGACACACGTATTTTAAACTGATTCTTATGCAAAATTTCCTGCTGATTTGGAATCCGAAGTTTGATTTTTTGTTTGAAATTGCCTTCATTGTGAAAAAGACGTTTTTGTGAAAATTTTTGAAAAACTTAAAATTGGTCAAATTTTTAATTTACATCGTCATTTCTTCCTACTGGATAAAGCTAGAAACTTCGTTTTTTTTGTAAAAGATTCTTCTAACTTTATCCACAAGGAAGATATGACGATGTAAATGAAATATTTGACCAATTTTAAATTTTTCTAGCATTTCTACAAATACGTCTTTTTCATGATGAAGGCAACTCCAAATCAAAAAAATCAATTCGGATTCGAATTCAGCAGAAAATTTAGCATAAGGGTAATATTTTTCTGAATTAAATAAAGCACTTACAGCATTTCAAAGCACTTTTGCATATAGAGCCCGAATAGAAGAATATATCCTGTAAATAACTTTCCAAAACGTTACTCAAAACGGCTGTAAAACATCGAGGAAAATGGCTGAAATTCGACGCTTTATAGCGTGGGTATTCTTCTCCTTAAGTTGATATTTCCACATATTATAAGTTAATATTTCCTCTTACTTTCAAGCATCTTAGCATGTGTTGTTCAGCCAGAAATCAAAAAGACAACTATTTTGCCAAATTTAAATTAATCAAAAATTACGTCGAAAATAGTGATTATTTTTGCTTTCTTTGACCGCTTGAGCGAGATTTTGTTAACACAGAACGAAACGTTATTAACCTATGAGTTAAATAATTTTAGTGTTTTATCCTTTTTTAACCGTTGTTTAACGAAAAATGTGATAATTTTGAGGAATGGAAAAATTCAATTTTCCTGACGAGTTGAACACAATATTTTGCTAAATTTGGTGAGAAAGTTGTACTTTTTCCCACTTAAATAAATAATGAAAAGTTAAAGAATTCTTAAATGAATTTTTATCTCAAGCGTTTGACCTCGTTTATTTATTTCGTAAAATTTCTCAAAAATCATGGAAAAAAATTACTAAAGTGGATGTAAAAGTACATTATTTTGCTTTTTCGGGTATTTCAGTTCATTTTCATTTGGAAATGCAGTTGTTTTGTAAATTTCACAAAATAATAACCGAACAATTTTAAAATTATTTAAAAATGAAGGCAATTTTTACACTTTTCGATAGTTTAGATTAAAACTGCAATTTTTGCAAAATTTTACTGAACCTGGCTAAAAAATCAATAAATTGGATCGAAAACAATTTGGTTTTAGTATCTTTCAGTTATATAGCAAATATTTTAATTGAAAAACGCAGTTATTTAGGAATTTTATTAAAATTATTTTAAAAAATCACAGAATCGGATTGGAAATGGTGTGATCTTTGCCTTTTTCGTGTACTTAAAAACATTTTTAAAAACTCAGTTGTCGCAAAAATTTGAAAAATTTATTTTTTGACGAGTTTGAGTGTAAATCGGATGCTTTATTTCAGTGGATTTTTAAACACCAGGTGATAACGAGTGATACAACATTTTATTCTTCGAAATAGACTGAACAAGGCTTAAAACTGCTTTAAATTTGTTAAAAATAATCTGACGTTTTGTATTGAAAAATGCTAAACAGTATTCAAAAGTTTCTTATACAGGAAATAAATTAAGAAAAACCGTAAATTTTGACAGAGTGGAAGAATAAAATGATTATTATTTCGGCGTTATATTTTGAAAGTTTTAAGACCCAAAAACGTCATTATTTTGCAAAATTTCCTTAAAAATATACCCAGAAATCGCCGGAAAATTGTCGAAAACGTTTGTTAGTTTTACGTCTAGTAACGACAGCAATTCAATTAGATTGTCGATTACAAAATTTTCTTAAGAAGAATGAAAAATGTCACGTAGAGTAGACGGAAGAAAAAACCGCATTAATCTTTACGAGTTTTTAAACAAATAAATCTGAGAAAAAATTACATATATTACATATATATCACTGTATTATTATAAATTAATTATGAATTTAATTTAATTTAATAAACAAAAATGGAAAAAGAAAGGACATGGTGTCACAATTAAAATAGAAAAACGATAAAAATTTTTCGAATTTGAGTGCAAATTAAAACAAAACAGAATGTAAAACTCATGTTTTGATGATAAGGACACATCCACTTACTAAACTAATCTACCAAGATAATAAGAAAGAAACAATTAAATTTCGCTTAATTTATTTCGTTTATGAATGAGAAACTAGCTATAGTTGGTTCACTTTCTTAACAATCACTGTGGTGCAAATGATTAACCTGTTACCAACTCATATATACAGGGTGTATCAGAAATACGTGTCTTAATTTTAACAGGTAATAGAGCTCAACAAATAAAACATCTTTTTTATTTGTAATTTTTAATAAAAAATTCGCAAATTAACTTAAAATTGGAAAAAAGACAACATACTGAAACGTGTACCCGCCTATGGGTACAAAAATAAGAGAGCCGAACTATTTTCGTTGTGATAGAAACGGACAATTTAAACAATTTGAAACAACAATGAAAATTGTTGCTATGAATACAAAATAATTATTAAACACTGACCGGCTCGTTTGCACAAAAGAAAGGAGGAAAACAGTGAAAATTATAAATAAGAATTTTGCAAAATGTTATATAGAGAAGTATTCGATGAGTTTTATTAAGTGTTAAAATTAACACACGTATTTCTGATACACTATGGAACTGTACGGCTTTTACGTATTTTTAAGTTTGTTAAAGTTAGTAGATTTCTTATTACACACGCAAAAAATGTCTCTAATTTCATCGAAATTTACAATATTTTCATATTTTGCGAAACCTTATGATACTTATTATAATAATCCAATTTAATTGAACGTTTTTTTATTATTTCACAATATTTTCTCTAATTTTTGTTTTATTTAAACATATTTTTTTTATTTAAAATGCGTAAACTCATTGTTAAGTGAAAAAACACTAGTACTTGCAAAATGTTTCTTAAATAATAGTTATAGATTGAACATTACATTTTTTGTCTTCTCCAAGCATTTTAGGACGTCTTTAACCAAAAGGATGCTTATTTACTATTCATATGGGCCAAAAATCTCAAAGGAAAGTTGATGATGTAATGAGTAATGAAATTTTTTTTTGGAGTAAGAACCACTGATTTTGGGCAATTTTGTAATTTTGTAAATGAGTAGGAAATGACTAAAATGGATTGATGTGTTGTGGCTTTTTTTTGGGCGGCAAGTAAACTAAAAAGTAAAACAAAGAGAATATTCTTGGAGTGCAGTGTTTAACGTACTTGAATATCTAAAAAAAAGTCTTATGAGTAAAGCTGTGAATTGAATGAAAGGTGGGTTGCTTCTATTTCTAAATGTTTTGTAAACCTTAGATAATTTTTGTAATCTTCTAAAAAAAAATTTTAATCTGTGTGTTCTCTTTATATAGCTAGGCAGATATATTCTAGGTAGATAAATTGACTGAGATGATATTTGCATTTAATTGTTCACACGGTATTGTAGCATTATTAAAAAAAATGTTGATTTACATTTTGAGTAGTTCACGCTTGACGAATAAATAATTTCTCGCCAAAAGTGTATCCACTGCCATGCAAACAAAATGCATATTCATGCATTTTTAATGTACTTCTGTCCACTGTTATTAGACAGAATATTAGAACTCTGCCGACAATTTCACGGCTTGAGAAGATTTACATTGTAAATAGATAATAAAAACATAAAATTTATGTCGGCATTCCGGACTATTACCATTATAAACTTTTTGATATACGGCTTCATATTTAAGCCCTGTCGACTTTTTTCCGAAAGAGACGAACGAGGTTGGCTTGTTTCAGGGGTGCAAACTACCCGTAATATGCATAATATTTCTCCTTTTGATAAACGCACACAGGGTGCACCAAACATGATTTGATTCTTACGAAGCAATACAAAGGATTTATGAGCAGTTTTTAGGACATCCTGTGTGAGTAAAGTTACTTACCCGTCACTATGAAAATAACTCCGGATATGAATGTGTAGAGGGTGCGGTGGCGGACGCATTGCCCCAATATGCAGCAGCAATAACCGCTGCACAGCAGCAGACTCGCCGCCAAGAAAAAGATCACAGACCTCGTTACCGTGTCTGAAAAATTTATCAAAGTCAGTGCTGCATGCATGTAATAAGAAGTTACATCTAAACATGGAAATATTGTGGTGGGAAAATTAGGTCACACTTGGAAAACAATGTCTTGACTAAATTTATAAATAAATTACACAAAGATTAAGGGCCGGTTTATAGAAAGCTTTGTTAAAATTTAATTCGTTGTTAAAAATTAACAACGCAAAAGGACCAATCAAATTGATTGAATTTGGTCACGTGACCAGTTGATCACGCATTTAATTGCGATTTAAATTAATGACGCTTTTATAAACCGGTTTTTAGTATGGGTTTATAGAAGCGTCATTAATTTAATCTGCAATTAAAAGCGTAATTAACTAATCATGTGGTCAAATTAAACCAATTCTATTTGGTCCATTCGCGTTGTTAACTTTTAAAAACTTATTAAATTTTAATTTTAGCGTTAAAAACACTGCATTCTAGGGTTTAAAATTTTCTTATACCTCGTAATTTAATATTTCTGGAAGATCAAAACCAAAAGTAAATCGTTTATTTTTTTAATTAAAATTTCGAGTTAAAAGAAAGCAAAATGATTATGGTTCAATATTACTTGTAAAAATTGTTTCCTTTTTGTGTTCAGTACACTTATTCACTATGGCTTCAACTTTGAGCTCATCTCAGCTGAAATTTTGACCAATCTTTATAATACCTATTTTCCTAAAAAAAAAACGTTTTTGTCATAAAAATTTTAGAACGGAAAAATTTTTTTGTTAGTATTTTTACCGTTTAGTCTTTTTTCCATATCTAAATTTTTTTTTTGTTGAAAATTACTAATTAGATCTTCGAGAATGTTCTTTCTAAATAAACCAAAAAATGGCCAAATTAAGTTCAATCTTATTTTTTCTTGTTTTTTAGCATTCAAGCACGGTTTTTAGTTAGAGCCCATATTATTTTGCAAAATTTTGTCGAAAATAATTTAAAAATTATTTGATTAAGGGCGGCTTTTACAATCGTCAGATAAACTTCCGATAACTTTAATTAATAAGTCAAAAATAATGAATGAATTTTCGGTTACTTCAAGCTCAGTGTTTTAATAATGTTTTGTAAAATCTCCGTCCGAATTTTTTTACATAGAGTTGAAAAAGACTCATTTTCGAAAATCTTAGTATGCTTTTTGCTTCAAAACGCAGTTATTTCGACGAATTTCTTTTTAAATAAGCCGAGAAATCTTCGAATTAACGTTTAAAATAATAATCTTTGTGAGTCTCCTCGCACATTTCTGAATCAGATGTGACGATACTTTATTTGGCGAAATTTCGTCGAAAGTGATTTGAAAAGTTTTATAAGATTATGTCAAAAATAATGAAATTTCGGTTGTCTCTTTAGTGTTCTACTTAAAACTCAGTCTCTTGGTGATATTTTGTTAAATCTCCAGCCGAAAATTTTCACATTGGTCAGATGACTTTTTTTTCCAACTTTTTAATATGTATTTTATTAAACTTATAAACGCAGTTGTTTCGAGTAATTTCTTCCTAAAGGGGTAGACAATTGGCAAACTAGGTTTAGTTTTTTTTCCGTTGTTTAACACCTGTATACGTTTTTTAGTTAGACGAAAAATTATTAAACCAAGTTTCATTGAAAATAATTTGAGAAATTAAATTATGTCAAAAATAACTAAAATCTCAATCTGTTGACAACACATCATATTTTGTTAATTCTCACCGAAAATTACAAAATTTGGGCGAAAATATTTCTTTTTGAACATTTTAATACGGTTTTTATTTAAAAATAGAATTAGTTCGAGGAATTAATTTATCTCTACATAAGCAGAGAAATCTCCAAATTAGCTCAAAATTATGTTTTTTTGAGTTTCTTCTCACGTTCTGAAACGGATACGAAATTATTTGAATTTTGTCGAAGATACTTAGAAATATTACTGTTATCATATCAAAATAATAAAATTTCTGTTATTTTTTAACGTTTAACGAAAGACAAAGCCTTTTAGCAATCTTTTGTTAAATTCGGCCGAAAATTAATAAATTGCGTCGCTGATGAAGTTTTTTCGGACGTTTTAGTACGTTTCTTTTATTTAGAAATGCAGTTATTTCGAGGAAGTTCTTCCTAAATAAGCTGAGAAATCGCCAAATTAGGTTTAAAATGATGTTGTTTTTACTTTTTTGGACCCTTCATGAATATTTTTTAGTTAGACACGATATTATTGAGGGGAAATTTATGTTTCTTTCGTAAGGTTTAAGCATTTTTTATAACATTTTAACTCTGAAAGAAACTAAATTATTTTTGACCGGATTTGGTCAAAAATAATTTAGTTGCTTTCAGAATGAATATAACAATATATACTAAAACTTCAAAATACAAAAAATGATTTCATTCTGAAAGCAACTAAATTATTTTTGACCGGATTTGGTCAAAAATAGTTAAGTTGCTTTCAGAATGAAATCATTTTTTGTTTTTTGAAGTTTTAGTGTATATTGTTATATAGGGTGTCTGAAAATTGGCGAATTTCGAGTTCACAACGTTGTAGAGAATCAGTAGTTCAAATATAGAAACAAAATGAAGATTCGGAGTTTCCCCACTAAGATACATTGGTTTGAAGGTGCATTTTGAATTGCGTTTTTTTTCAAATGCAGGCTACAACTTTCAGTTTTTATTGTTATTTATGAAGTAGATGATTGTGGAAAATAATAATGTAAAACAATGTCTTGAAAAATTTGCTTCATTTTGGAATAAAAAATCTTAAATTTTTGTTAAAATGAAACGGCAAATTACAAAAATTTTAGATTTTTAAACTATTTTTTGAGAAATTGTTTTACATTATTATTCTCCACATTCATCTTCATCATAAATAAAAATAACCAATGAAGCTTTTAGCTTGCATTTGAAGAAAAACGCAGTTCCAAGATTGATCTTTAAACCCAATGTATCTTTGTGGGGAAGTCTCGAATTTTTATTTTGTTTTTTCATTTGAACTACTGAAGTGATTTGTTTTTCACTTTAGTAAGAAACGCAGCTAAGAATTTTTTCCTAAGTATGTCAAGGAATCGCCAAAGTAGGTTTAAAATAAAGTTATTTTTACTTTCTTTGATCATCGACAGACGTATTTAGCGAAATTACGTCTTAAATGATTTCAGTGTTATCACCACTTACCTACAGAAAATATTTTTCCTCCCCTGTTTTGAACTAAGGACTCAGTCTTTTCGTGATATTATGCTAAACTGGCTCAAAATATCAGTAAATAGTCTTTTTGTCTTTTTCTTGACCGCCCGATTCGGTTGGAAATAGAAGCCTTATTTTTGTTTTCAGTGCTTATTTTTAAGCCAAAGAGTCAGTCAAATTAATAAAAAATAACGTATGTTTTTTCGCATGTTTTACTCCGTTTTTTACATAGGGACGGAATATATTTTGCACAATTTCTCAAAGGTAAGTATATAATTATTAATTTTTTTACTAATAACTGAGTCTTTTGGTATGGTTTTACTAAATCGTGGCGAAAATTCACCAGCTTAGAGAATACTCTTTTGGCGCTTTAAAAAAATAAATAAATATGCGTATGGTGGTAATGCCATCACCCAAGTGCCAGAGTTTTCAAGTCGCATCTACAGCCTCTGACCTGACCTAACGACCACTAGTAGTGACCGGGACCGACGGCCTAACGTCTCCTCCGATTATTTCTTTCTTTATTTATTTAATATTTATTGATTAAGCACTACTTAATCAATAAATTAAAAAAGGATTAACAAATAATCTCGAATTTTTCAGAATAGTAATAAATAATGCTTATATTTTGCAATCATAAATTAACCAAGGAGAGTTTACACACGATATTAAAGTTCAAGTAAATGAAATATGAAGTGAATTTAAACAACAAATAAAATTGTGCATAGATATAACTAAAAGTAAATATAATTACAATATGTTTCTCTGTTTTTGGACCGTTAGTTCAAGAAAAATAGTTCCTAGATAAAATTAATCCTAAAATTTCAAATTGCTTTATGTAGTAAACGCATCCAGTTTTAAAATGTTATAAAAAACTCAAGTTGATTTGCTTTGCATTTTGCGTTTCGATATTTAATTTAATGATTTTCGCGCATTTACAAGCTGTTAGTAGTTACCATTAAACACTGAAGATATTTAACATCACCGCTATCAATCCAAATTAGAGACGCTTGAAATCTGCTACCACTCACATCGTAAATCAAAAATGTTTTTTTACACTTGCAATAAATGCTAAGTCAGGAGCAGTTAGTTCATCTATCACTTTTTCGATGGCTTCAGTTTTACCAAACTAAACATTTTTACTCGCAATTTATGCACTCTAAGTAAAAATCTTGTAATTTGAACATTTCAGTATTAACAGAAGCATGCAAAAAGCATTAATTATTCAGTTCTGCTTTACAATCTACGTCGGGATTATAATCGTTGTTCTAAAACTAAAACTATTAAAATAACAATTCACCGTGATAAAATTTTAATTCTCATGCCTCTGTTTTAGCGGTTGAATGTGAATAGAAACAAATGCGCGCTGCGTTCGTTCAAAGTTATAAATTTGCAGTAGCTAAACATAAATGTTTGAAGCACTTCATCACTTTATCTCGGATGTAGTTTTGCCTAATTGGTTGCTTCATGGGGATATTTAAACTAAATTGTATAGTTTATAATCCCAACTCTGATGAGATGACATGGCCAATAGTTAATTTCATTTAAATTGAAATTTGAATACCAATTTGTTGCGTCAAATCTGCTTTGGCGTTATCATAACGCTGTCAGATTCACAGAGGTCTGAATAATATGAAGAAGGTCTCGGTAAAAGTGGATAGAACACAACCTGTCTGATCAAATTCTTTCTGATTGAGTGGCATTTAATTTAATTATACTCACATGGTATAGCCATGGTGGAGTCGTTGGGATCCGGACTGTACTCCTCCTTGGAGAAGTAGTCGATTTTGTTGCAGTCGTACAAAGTTTCGCCGGCTGGAACAAAAAAGAGAAAATAAAGTTAAACTGAGTTGCATGAGGCGATTAACCTGCCAATTATTAGAAAAGTTTTCAATTAAAAACGACGGAAAAACAGGAACGTAATAGTCAATTCTTTGAAGTATTATAAAGTTGTGCTAAAATGCTTGAAACTTAAAAACTTCGTTAATTAAGTAAGAAGAGGACATTAACGTCGAAATGAGGGGCGGATGAAACAAAATGTTGGCAAAAGCTGAGAGAAACGACTAAACTGGCGCTCTTAATAACACGCAAATATCAATAAGGTGTGCTCTAATTTACGCCCAGCTTTCAATGCCTGCTTTTAAAGCAGGATATTGATTGGCATACAGGGTGATCCAGGGGTGTATAATCGGTCTTTTTTTTGCTATTTAAAATATTGCCATGACGTTTTCATTATCCGGTAGATTGACTTAGAGTCCACAAACTAAAAATATTTTTATTATACACAGGGCTGTTATATTTTTTTAGTTATGTTTTTTAACTTGAACAACTTATATATTTTTGCGTAGTTATGTAAACAATGTTACTTTCTATAAATTATTATAGCTCTATCTCTTTTCTTTTGGAATTATTTTTGAAAAATCACTACGAAGTCGCCATTGAATACTTGCCGACAAATTTGTCACAGAAAAATTCAGAATATCTTGCAGTTTTAGCAAATACCCGACTTTTCTTAAAACACGCAGATAATGTACAGGGTGTGCCAAAACGCAAAAAGTTGAATAACTCATTTTTTTCAAATGGAACACCATGTATTGTTTTACACGCATCGATAGCATTTTTCAAAAACATCATTTTATTGCAAAAAAATTTGTTATCTTAACTAGTCAAATGGTAATGTATGTTTTGATATATAAAAAATAAAAAAACAAACAAAAATGAAAAAAATTGAACACTAAGAAATATTTCTAATTTGCTATCAAACCGCATATCGTTAGAAAGCTTATAAAAATGCTATCGATACGTGTAAAGAAATACATAATGTTCCATTTGAAAAAAAATTGTTATTCAATTTTTTGTGTTTTGGCACACCCTGTACATTATTTCCGTGTTTCAAGTAAAAAACTAAAACTGCATCGTAATCTAAATTTGTTGCAAATTTGCCGGATAATATTCATAGACGACTTCGCAGCGATTTTGCAAAAATTGTTTTTTTATAACGAAAAGTTAAATAATTCCAAAATAAAAAGAGATAGACTTTGGTTTACCACCCCTGTGTACAACACACTATGAATAACAAAAATAATTTTAATTTGTGGACTTCAAGTCGATCCTGTCGGTTGATAAAAATGGCATGGTAACAAAAGTAACAAAAAAGCTATTGACTCTGGGTCAACCTGTATATTAGGTTGTTTAAATTCTATAAAAACTTTCAGATTGGAAATGATAGTGAGATGACCGATGATGACTGTATTTATCTATTTTATATTAGAAAATTAAGGGTAAATCTAAAACCGTGTTTCAAATATTATGTTTAAGTTGCAATTTAAAAACTTTCTAAAAACACTTATAAAGTGGAAAATACAGGGTGGCCAGCTCAACTCGCGTTTTCTATTATTAAATTTGGAGTTTTCATATTTTGTAGATGTTATTTATACTCTAGGACACATTTCAGGAAAATATTTTTGACTATACAGTGTTCCAAAAAGGTATGACGTCATAATAATAATTTTTTAATGGCATGCTATTATTTTTTGTGTTCATTATAATACCTTTTTAACTTCTTACATGTCCCTAATTCAAATCGGCTTAGAAATTACCGTAAAAAAATAAAAACCAAAAAAATAGGTTTTACATCTTTAGTTTTAAAAATCAATAAAAAATAGAAGCAGTGTTTTTTTGACGACATTATTGCTACATAAGTGTTAAACATGATTTAACTGACTCATTAATAACTTATTAAGGCTGTTTACACTTTATTTCCAAACTCCAAACAGTAATCCTTGTACCTATGTAAATAAAACTTCAGGGGCTTAAATGAAGCTAAAAAGCTATCATAAGCACAAAAAAATAATTGCAAGCCTTTACAAAAATATTATTATTACACCAAACTTTTTTGAGACACTCTCTATATAATAAATAATAATATTTTTTGGAAATGTGTCTTAGAATATAAATAATATCTATAAATTATCAAAACTGCCAACAGTAATTGTAACTGAGCTACAGAAGACGGAAGCTGGACTGGACCACTCTGTATAAACAAGTTCGACTTGATCTTGTCATTTTCGGCTAGTTTTTAATAAAGATTTTCCAAATAATTGAATCGTTTATTGCAGAAAGGGCCTAAATAACATTTTTACGTTTTTGAGAACAACTTGAAAAACTTTTTATTTTTCAGTTTAAAGGTAATAACTAATGACATTTTTATTGTAAACTCAATTTCTAAAAGCCAATCATAACATAATTTTTGTTTTTTTGCAAATCCTATAAATTTTTTTCTGCTATGAACGATTCAATTATATTTTTGCCTTTTCTTCCTGCATTACTGTTTAAACAAAATCTCAGACAAAAATTGAGAATAATGTAATTTCCAAGAGAACGTTGTGATTTTTCAAAATAACACCATTGTTTTTCGAACTTATTTATAGATTTTTGGTTTGTCTAAATCCCATAAAACGTCAAGATAAGAAAAAATGGAAATAATAATAGTAGTACATAATTCTGCAATTTTATATTAAACAATAAATATCAATAACAAATTATAAACGGCGACAACTTATCTTTAACATTATCCTGCATTTTTCATTTTTACCAAGTTTGCAAATTGTTTTTTTTTAATATTAAAATTAAAAATTTGGTTAACACTTAAAAAATTAATAAACAAAAATATGTTCTGTCTAATCTTGTCATTTTCGGCTTGTTGTTAACAAATTTTGCCAAATAATTGCGTTTCTGGCTAAAACAAAACTTCTGAAAAAGACAACATTGTAACAACAATGTAATTATCTTGTCTTGCTATGGTGATCTTTTTTTCTGTTTTATTAAAATCTCAGGAATTTAGTTAAAATCATTATTTATCACTAAATTTTCGTTTGATTGGCGATATTGTTTTTTACTTTAAAAACGTGCTTAAACACTCGTTTTTAACGAAATTTTTGGAAATAGTTTTGTTTTTAGCTATAAAACACAAACTGAAAATTTCGTTTAAAAACACCATTTTCAACCAAGATGTTGGTTTTATGGAATGTTTATTCTGTTTTGAATAATGTTGAAGAATGTTTATTTTATTTTTTAACGTTTAAGGTCAATCAAATTCTCAAAACAAAATTAAATTAATACGTGGGTTGTTTTTGCAACATAATAGTATTTTTGTAATTTGTTACTATTTTGATACATTAACAAACGCAACGTGGAACATTTTCTGAAAATTTTTAGGTTGGCAAGAAACAAATTCGCCACCAGTGTTGCCAATTTCATAAACTTCAGGGGGCTTTCATGCAAGATTATCTTCATTATTATCCATACTTTTGTTTTTTGACAAAATTTGCATAAATAAATTTGAAATAAAACGGTCTCAAAGAAGTAGCGATTGCACGGTGCAATGGTCCTTATTTTATCTTGAAGTTGCGGGTTCTAACTTTATCAGTGATTCAGTAATCTAATTTTTAGCAAATACTTGTAAGAAACAGTGGTTATTGCAATTATTATTCTTGCAAGTTGAGTGCAGTACATCAAAAATGGTGGATGCGCCGGGCGAGGCCCAGTAATATTTCTTCGGTTAGTAGCGTCAGGTAAATGTTGGCATCAGCTGATGAGTAATGAGGTGGGCGTCTGTGACAAATGCAACTTTATGACAGTCGTACTGTATTTTATCATCAGAGAGGGGAAATGCGTCCGTCCCTCCATCATCATCTTTTCGCAACAAATGGCCGTGCGATTTTTTCTTATTTTCGTCGAGGTTTTGGCGAAATTCGACAAATCGCCGTTGCAATTAATCTCTGAGTTTTTGCGAGTTTGTAAACAGAACTCGGTGGTGTATCGGATCCGCGGTAATCACGTTAGCGGCAAACAATTCCATCCGCACTGCTGTTAATTCACTTAGGAGAAGCTTTGAACGCCGCAGGGCGGACGTGACGTCACATCGGTCACAATGGGGGCTTTTGTGTCTGTTTTAGTGATGCGGTGGTCAAGGGGAGGGTGGAAAAAACAACTAAACGACCAAAAGTTGCTTAGGTCAAGAGGGACAAACCTTTTAACTGTTTTAACTGGACGCAGAGGGTGATTCAGATGAAACTACGAGTTCAAGCAACTCAAAGGAATTTGTTTATATTATTTAATAACGTATTTGTGAAAGGACAAGTGTTAAATTATCAATAAATTCTCTCAGAATTCAAGGATTTTTAAAATAAAATTATATAATAACAAATTCGCTAAACTATCATTTTATATCATTGAACTTATCCATTTTTATTTGCTGTACTCAAAGTTTGTATGAATTATCTTGTATATAATATACTAAAAATATACTAAATACAGTAAAACATCATTGTTTAAACAAAAAAATTCTTAGTTTTGTTTGTGGTTTTGCTAAAACAAACCGAAAGATCACCAATGCCAGAGCCGATTAAGCCGAAGATGTTTTTAGCTTTTTAAGTGTTTAAGCAAGTTTTTAATTTTCACCTTCAACAATGTGTGAAGAAGAACTATTTCCAAACTTCGAAAAAATGGAAAATTTAGAATAGTTTCCAAATGGTCGAGGTTTATTAATGTGTTAATAAATACAAAATACATGACTTCAAAAAAAAACAGTTTCTTATTATTTATATTTTTCCTAACTTTAACGTTTTTACGGGAATTAAACTAACTATAATTTCTTTGGAAATTACAATATATTATTTTTTATTTTTTCTGTGTATTAACACGATTGTCATTTTGCAAAATGTGGTTAAAAACGTGCCGAAAATATATCAAACCACAGCAAAAATTTGCCTTTTTGCAGTTTTTAATCACATTTTCAAAGTAAAAACCATATTTTTTTGGGGGGAGTATTGCCAAACAAGAAAAACTCGGTTGAAAATGGTGGTTTAAAAATAAATTCTCAGTGTTTGATTGGTATTTTAATAAAACCGACGGAAAGATCACCAAAGAAAGACAATCATTACATAATTTTTTCATCTTTTCGAAAATTGTTCAGATAGAAACATATGGTCAAAATTTTGTTAAAATAACCCGAAAATGACAATATTAATATAATAATAATAGTTATTTATTTAACGAGTTTGAGTGTAAATCGGACATTTCATTTCACGAGTGAATAATTAAACCACAAGACTTAAAATTGCTTTAAATCTGTAAAAAATAATCTGTCGTTTCGTCAATAGAAATGCCAAAAAGTTGTCAAAACCGAAAATGTTTACAGTGTGAAAGATAAAAACAATATTATGTTAAAAAGTCGTTTTAAAGAGCCGTCTGAAGTTTCCAATGTGTTTTATTTTATGCAATTATTTAATTATTATCAATAGTAGTATCTCGACTGTATTCCAAACTGTCGACAATTTTTGGTTTGAAAGCATTATTTAAACATTATTAATAATTATGAATAAATTAACAATAATTAAATAAAATATCGATTAATTAAGTAATTAGTTAATATTATTGACATTAATTATTAATATATATATTAATATTTATTAATAGGGCGTTTTTTCTACTGATTATTTCAGGGTAAAACAAAATTTTATCGTATAGAAAAATATAATACAGAACCATTGTTATTTTTCTGTTTATGAATTTTTGTTGTTTTGTATAATGTTATTGTTATTTATTTACAAGACTATAAAATTTGCTCTTACTTTTAAAACATATGAGAAGATAGTGGTGAATTTTATCGTCGTGTTCAATACAAAATTTATTCCTCTGTATTATTATTGAATTATTGAATATTTTTAATTTACAGTTATGAATGTCGAAATCAGAAAAACAACAATGGTTATGTACTTTATTTTTCTAGACGATAAAATTCTATTTTACCATGAAGT
The DNA here is from genome assembly GCF_031307605.1 of Tribolium castaneum. Lineage (NCBI taxonomy): Eukaryota > Metazoa > Arthropoda > Insecta > Coleoptera > Tenebrionidae > Tribolium > Tribolium castaneum. The sequence goes on along the minus strand of NC_087399.1, from coordinate 11,080,511 downwards.
AAACAGGTGATAAAATACGATTTTATCCTTGACGATGTAGTAAAGATAGTTACACGCAAAGGGTTCTGTTTTTTTGTTTTTGCGTTATTTTGCAAAAAATATACTAAAAATGTTTCTCTGAAGAATACAAAAAAGACAAACCAGACTTTAGCAATGAAAATATTTTCGAAAAACTGTCGCGCATTTTTGAGGTAATTTATTCAGCTATTTGGGGATGGTGAAAGAGTATAGTTTTATTGCATGATGGTAGGAGCTCAATGATTGATATTTTGAAAGGAGATTTTGCAGCAAAAGATTAAAAAAAATTTAAATCACGTATTTCGCAAAGATTTTGAATCTCTCATTTGGAAATATAATTCATAAAATCACTAATTTACTTTAGATACACTACTATCAGATAAAGAAAAGTTAAAATTGAAGGAGTGCGAACAGTTTTACAAAAAAATGAAAAATATGAGACATATATTTCGTTTAGTTAATGTTCGAAAAATTCTTTGTTAACAAAAACATGTGGCATATTAAAAATTATTTTTTAAGAAAATTTTTTCAATAATATCAAAATTTTGCAGAAAATTCAATTTTTGTTTATTTGGGTAAAAATTGCAGCAAGATTCGTCGGTAGGTTCACGAGGAAGACGTAAAAAGCAATTCATCAAAAATTGTGAAGTTAAGTGAAGGCAAAAGGTTCACTATCTTACATGCACGATGTCAGTTTGGCTTTTTGGACCTTTTAATGAATGCATGCGGCGAATATTCACAGAAACGGTCACAAAACGTGAATCGAGAAATATTTCAAACATAGGTAATTAACTAATTAATTATTTAATTCCTGCTTTAGTAAAACTACCATTTAAATTGGTGATGGTGTGATAATAATCACTCGATGCAATTGAAAAGGATGCTCGCGTCATCTTCTACTAAGGGTAAAATGAAGAAATAGTTGGTTAATTATCATATAGAATTTGATCAAAAGTTTACTAAAATTAGTTGTAGAAATTAATAAAATAAAAAGTAAATAATAAATAAAAAAACAAGCAGCTGTTGTTAGTTTAAAGTTTTAATATATTGTGCTCAAATTTTTGTAAAAAAAATTGGAAATTTGAAAAAAATTGAAATAATTTTGAAATAATTTGGTAAACATAAAATATTTAAAATCTCACAACATACTTAATTTCGCAAAAATCTTTCACGTAAACTTAACTTTTGAAGATAAATTTCTTGCCTATTTTTTTGCCAATTGTTGAGAACCACGCTCTTCGAGGGTACAATAGCTTTTAAAAAATCTAATACCTAAAAAACCTAATAATCCATTGTTTTAATCTCCATTAATTCCGAGTAAATTCGCAATAATTGTTCGTAACTTTCATTGATTTCGAAGAAAAATTATTTTAAAATTATGCTTATTATGAAATATTTATATAATAATTTATTCTGGTATTTCAAAGAAAAAACAAATTGGCAGCAAATACAGCACAAATAGTGCTGTATATATTTATATATACAGTAATAGTTAAATAGTATATAGTTATACGAATTTTATAAGACGTTCTATCGTGGCACGTATGGTTTTGGAGCACGACAAAGGAGTTCTCCAATAGAATGAGTGCCACATTTAAATCTTACAAAACAAGTGTAATATTTTATTTTATCTTACAGAATTTTTCTGACAGTTAAATCTGGCAGTAAATCTGACATCTTTATCTCTTGTGAGAGAAATTTGATTTTGACAACTGTTTCAGTTGATTTCACTGGTTTTCTAAGAAATTTATTAATATTTAAAAAAATTCAAACTGTTTTGATTAGTTCAGGGTGTTTTTTATCAAGAGAGTCAATAATTTAAAAGCTAAACTAGGCACAAAATCAAAAAACTAATTATAAAATGAGTCACTTTGCTCCGTGATAATTGATTTAACTCATTACTTCATGTAATACCACATATTTGGCGACAGTTATACGTAATTAGAATTATTTATTATTTTATCTGTGTAGGTAACTGTCTTACACGATTGAAACTGCGTTGGTTTTCGTTGGAAAAAGCCATAACAAAATAGGCAACTTAATTAAATGCAAGCACAAATGATGGATGCGCCGGGCGAAAAACAAATTTTAATAATTTTTTGCTGTTTTGCTGTTAATATACGAGTTTTATAAAACCTTTTATTGTGGCATGAAAGTTTTTGGAGCACGTCGAAGGAGTGCTCCAATAGAATGAGTGCCCCAACTAAGTTTTATAAAACAAGTGTAATATACTATTTTTTCTACTACGTTTTATTTTTGTTGTTTGTTTTTATTTAGTTTAACTTATTAAAATTTGTTCAAGCTATTTTTTCTTAATTTTGTTAATTATTCGGACTTTATCAATAAACGACTTGACACTGTGGACAGATCACGCACTAGATTACAGTGGTGACTGATGACACCTAGCCCAGCACTGCCAATACAACTCTTAAAAAGTTACTAATAGGAGTTGCACAAAAGTTCTCTTTGTGAAAAACAATGAATTTGTGAAACTAAAGTAGAAAAATAAATAGGAATTAAATTTGAACGAATTAAAACAGTGAAAGAAATTCAAGGATTTAAAAAATCACACGAGTGGTTGACTGGTTGTTTGGAATCAATGTTTTCTACATTTCTATTTATCTATTTTTTAATCATCATGTCTTTAATGTCATGAAAAAAAAACAATAATTAAACATTGCTAATGAGTAATGATGTATTACACCATTTTTTGTTAAGAAAAAATACGTTGTCACTTCTTCCTTAATAATCCGTAATTGTACGTATATGTTTACTCTATCGTAGGTTTCGCTTAACCAGTTGTGGAAACATTTAATTAAAATTCACAGAGGAAAGTGCACACACGCAGAGAAAAATAAAATTCGTCCAATTGCCATCAAGAGAAAACTGCCGAATAATGGATAACCCACCACGTTCCCATTCCCAAAAATTAGCTTCGCAACGATCCTACCCGAAATTGTTTATGTTCAAAGATTTCGCTGGTGATGGGACTTTTTCTCGTCTGTGAACAACGCCAGCGAGGCCAATATCGGCCCGACCGCAATTTTTGCCGATTCCTCTTTAAGGAACGCTCGTTTCGTTATCAATTAGAGCCACAATCACCGTCGTCCAGTTCCATTTGTTTCAAGAGGTAATTTAGTAGAAGTAGGACTGCTTAAAATTCACGCCAGTTCTCGGTTCCACGCACTTTCTAGTATCTGTTATCCTGGAACACATTTAAATGCAAAACCTGTTTGCAAAACGGCGTTTAGCTTCAACTTTCTTAATTCTCCACGTGAAACATTACCGAAACCCTCTCGTTGAAAAAACCGTTTAGTTCCGGCCCAGATAACCTCCGATAAGTCGCTTTGTATCCACTTTCAGGCGAAAACACAGACGTGTTAAACGGGGGATAATTTTATTAGAATTCGGTCAAGCATCGATAACTGTCATTATCAGGACGAAATATGGCAGCAATTTTTGCACTGCGGGAGCTTGGAATTTATGAATTTATTTCGAGAGATCGGACGTATTATACTTATCTAGCTTTTAATTACGGCGATAAATTTTATTTTGGTTTGCAAAATCCCTCTGATTCATTACTTGCATAAATTAAGTCGTTGGAAAAGGGTATTTTTGATAATGTATTTACTGGGGGTGCTCCTAAATTTTCAAAGATGACATTTAAAGGACACATGCAAAATACTGAATTTCATTAACGAAGTGACTAAGTTAATTTTCTCAAAATTTACGATGTTGTCATTAAAGTAAAAACGAGTTTTTTTCCTTATCAATCTGATTACAGTTAAATATAATAATTCTACAGATAAAGTGTCACAAGCACAAGCACAATAAACTGGCATGATACAAACGAGACCATAATCAAGGGAGTCAAAGGCTTTGTAGATAGTGAGCACAGAATAGAACGTACTCCTTTTGTGAATAATAAGTCTTTATTCTATTTTGAATATCTAAAATGAAAACCCAATACATTGAATGAATTTAAACGCAGTTGCAGCTTTGCAATTTTGTAACTTTTACTGAAATTAGATTAATAATTCTAGCCCAAAATTTCAGTTTTTATATTGGGCATTTAAACCTTAACCCATATTTCAAAAATTGTTAGTTGTAGATGAAAAATGAAGCATTTTCCGAATTCTCAGACCATTATCTTTAAGAAAAACGTACATTTGAGTTGGCTTGCTTCTCTTATTTTATCAAAATGAACTATGACAGACTGTACCTAAAATTGTTTGTAAAATTTTTTTTGAGCAGATCAATTTAATTTTTTTAAATGCTACATTTTGACAATGTAGTGACATAATTTGTAACATCATTCGTTTTGGAGATATGACATCATTTTTAATTTTTTTAATGACTGGTAATAAGAAAAAATTAAAAAGTAGTTAAAATAATTACCATAAAAACAATTATGAAAACTAACATAAAAAATGTGCAACAACAATTACTTCTTATAAAATAATAAAACACGAACAGAGAGAGAAAATCTTTTGTATAAAACTTTTAATAGCTTTTGTAACTTATTTTATTATCTTTTTTTTGTTTTTGTTTGCTTTGGTGCCAAAATGTTAAAAAAATCGTTTTGAAAAATGACTCATAAGAGTGATATTAATTTTATGCGCTACTTTTGTTTCAGTCTGTATTTTCAGAGTTAGGTTTTTGAGAAAATAAATTTTATCAAGTTCCTTAAACTTTGACCGACATCTTAAGAACTATCACTTGTGTACAAAAACGAATAATTTTGGAGTTTTAACTTGGACTGTTTAACTTCAATAAAAAAATGAATAGCTTATCTTTTATTCTAACTAATATCGTATTAAAAGATAACAAAAACTGTTAGTTGTAAATAAAAAATAAGACAGTTTTGGAAATCTTACACAATTTTTTTTTTTAATGAAAACTAACATTTGAGATGGTTTGGTTCTCTTGAGGATTCAACTTACTTGCGAAATGATGTCTTAAGAATTATTGTTCATAAACAAAAAATGGAACTCGACTTAGAATCCTTAAAAAAAGTTGCACACGAAAAAATTGTTTCAACTGTCTAACTTCAATAAAAAAATATCTCTTTCACTAAGTAAGAATGTGTACAAAAATAATTAGATTTTGACAACAGTGTATTATGCTATTAGGAGTAAAAGTGATACTTTATGTAGCGAAGCTGATCATTTTAATATTTTAGATAAACTACTTTAACTTGCTTTTACTATTACTATTCTTTATACTTTTATAATTATTTATAAATTGATAAAGACTGGAAGAGATTTTTGAATACATTGTTTTTCAATTTGGTATTTTACAAAAAAACATCTTTACTTTAAAACTCTCAGGTTTTAAAACGTTGTACATTGTTTGTGTATTTTGTTACATATTTTTAATATTCTTTTTTTAGTAAATATTAGCTGTTTTCTAACTATAAAATCGCCAACGTCGCATTTTACCGAATTATTTTTTTTAAATAACAATGGCAAAATTGTAGAATAGTTATTAATAATTAGATCTCTCATTGAAAGTATAAATTACATTAACTATTATTTTTTGAAGTGCATGAATAATTTTTAACAGCTAATTTTGAGAGAAAATGCGATGTTGGGATTTTTATAGTTTTAATCAGTAAATTAACGCTTTTTATTCGTTTTAGTGTCAAGTAGATTAGTAAAATTTTGAGATTTGGTAAAAGTAAAAATTCTTAGGCATAAAAGTTGTCGTTTTGTAACGTTTGCAGGTAAACTAAATTTTATCTACTTCCTCAAACTTACAATCATATTATGTTAAAAACTCATTCTTCTAGACAAAACAGAATTTGTAAAAAAATATACACGGTGAGTCAATAATGGATTATTTCTGACATGTTTTCCTGAGATGCAACCAAAAATACTAATTTTTCTTTCCACTTCATTTGATTTTTAAAGGCATTAATTGAAGCAACATTGTTTTTTTATCTTTTTAAAATAATGAAATTTTAGCAAAATGTCAAGGCGGACTTGACGATACACCGAATCCGAACAATGTAACCGTGGATTAATTTTGAATTTTTTTAAGAATTACCGTTCAGGTCAACTGGAATCAGTTTTATTGGTTGCATATTTAAAAAAAATCTAAAATAACCCACTATTGACTCACCCCGTATTTTTGGGAACCTCTATAATATGTGCTACGATAATCTTAGTTTTCAATAAATAAATAAAATTAATAATAAAATAAATAAATAATAAAATAAAATAAATAATAAATGAATAATAATATTGCGTTTTACTAAAAAATATCTATTATATGCTGGGTTTGACCAAAGTGTTGGGGAAACGGTCGTACAAAATTAAAGACGTTTAATTAAGCACAAAAACTTAGTCAGTTTTTTTTTCAAGTGGTGACCTAGTTTTTATACATATTTGTTTTTTGTTTTCTATGATGTCGAATTTAATTTACTGTCATTGCAAGTTTTTAAATTTTTTTTTGTACATGATAAGACATTAATTTTTGATTAATTGTTGATTTTTTTTAACCGGTACATTACATTACATTACATTAATCTTGCTGGAGCTGTCGTTTCCGATAACTAAAGTCAAAAAAATCTGAAGTGCCAAATAATTAATAGAAAAATTCAACTTTATCTCATGAAAAAAGGCTCAAACAATTTTTGTCATTGGAATTTTTAATTGAGATTGATGTCCTTTATCACCACTCTAGAGATTATACGATACTTTTGAATCACCCTGTATTTTAACTATTTTGTATTAAAACTCTGTTTCATCATGATTCTAATAGTTCGAATTTTTTTTAATAAACCAAAAATTTAACTCAAAAATAATTTTTATTCTATTTCTATTAAATTCTTTTCTGGAGAATATGTTGGCAACGACTTTTTGTGGATTCTTAAAATAGTTATAGATTCATTATCAAAAACCTATAAAAAGCATATACATAAATAACCTTTATAATGTAAATTATAAACCTTTTAACCGTGTCTTCAGATTATCTCATCTTTGACTTGTTTTATTTTTATTAAAAAAACGTGTTTAAAAATGTGTAGCAATTCTGAAACATCTCCTGAAGCATAACGCTTGTATGATACATTTCAAATACGGGTGTTCCACAATAGGTTTTAGGTAGATAGTCGTTTAAATTATCCATTGTAGTTTGTTTGTCTTTGCTAAATGTTCCTACGAGCCGTTGTAGACCTTCCAATCTCTCGAACACAATCCACTTAAACTCTTCAATCTGTTTCACCACCTGCGGAACGTCAAACAATCGACTGATATAAATTTTCCTCGATTCGAGTGAATTTTGTTAGTTGAAACCTCCAGATGGACCACCATCGACTTTATTGATGCTTATTTATCGAGATCGTTGAGAAAATCACGAAAAGTTCGCAAAGATCAGACCTCCGGGACATAACAACTCACTCGAAAAGATAAATAACTTAACGCGGCACGAGGGCTAACTTTTACGTTCTCGAATAGAATAAAACAATTTGTCGGAGGAGCGAGTTGCGGTTTTTATGATGATATCTCGATCTTTTCGGGATCAAAGTTTACAACAACTAATTCCGAGAATGTAATTCTGGGATTTGGTTTTTTGCGGCCATGTTTTTGCGTTTAGGATGAGTTATTGCGGGCGTACCTTTGCCTGATTTCGGATTCCGGAGCTTTCCGGGACGTTCTATAAATAAACTACGTATCTTACGTCGCACTTTTATAGTTATTTCAGGCAATTTTTTATACGACGAGTTTCCTTTCATTGCTTTTTCATTGTGATTTCGGCTACTTTATGACAAGTTTTACGGGGCGCAAATACTCAAGGAGAAATCGGAGAGGTTACCTCGAGGGTCGATTGAATAAGTTTTATAACTTTATAACTTGCTCGATCTGAAAAAACAGGGGGTTTCAGTTGAAACCTATTCACGAATATGGGAAAATAAAAAGCAACAAAAATTTGGAACACATTGTATTAAAATATACTTTTTCTACTTTGGTTTCACAAATTGTTCATTGAGAAACTGAAAGTTGTTTCACAAAGAGAACTTTTGTGCAACTGCTTTTAGTAAATTTTTAGTAGTTGTATTAACAGTGCTGGGCTGGATGTCTTTAGTCATCACTGTAATTTAGTGTGTGATATATGAACAGAGTTAAATCGTTTACTGATAAAGCCCGAATAATACAAAATTAAGAGAAAATAGTTTGAACAGATTTTAATATGTTACACTAAATAAAAACAAACAACAAAAATAGAAAATAGAAAAAATAGTATTTTACACTCGTTTTATAAGACTTTATTGGGGTACTCATTCTATTGGAGCACTTCTTCGTCGTGCTCCAAAACCATTCGTGCCACAATAAAAGGTTTTATAAAACTCGTACAATAATATATATTCGATTTTTTTATAATTAACTGTCTAAGAGCCGTCAGGTTGGCATTATCATAAATAGTAATCTTTTGAATTAAGGTTAGTGTAATTTTTTACCTGGAAAATTCAATTTCCAAATTTTTCAAGTTGTCTCCAATTTAAAACATGTACAACAACATATTTAGTTATTTTAGATCATTTTTAGACTAACGAATTAATGATTAACACTAACGTCAAATTGTCAAAAATGTCAAATACAGAATACAGCCAGTTTCAAAAGTGGTTGGACATGAACTTTTAGAGTGATATAGTCTTGGTCTTTATCAGAATTTTGACACTGACAGTATTGATTATATAATATATTATATATCATATAATATATAATATACTATAATAACATCATGTTGTATTTTGTGTAGTTGTATTAATTTTTTATTATTCTTATATCAATTAAAAAAATTATTAAAATTTGTTTTTCGCCCGGCGCATCCACCATTTGTGCGTGCATGAATTAAGTTGCCTATTTTGTTATGGCTTTTTATTATTGAAGTATTAAAGACGGTTACCTACACAGATAAAATAATAAATAATTCTAATTACGTATAACTGTCGCAAAATGTGTGGTATTACACATGAAGTAATGAGTTAAATCAATTAACACGGAGCAAAGTAACTCATTTTATAATTAGTTTTTTGATCTTGTGCCTAGTTTAGCTTCGAAATTATTGACTTTTTTGATAAAAAACATCCTGAACCAACAAAAACAGTTTGAATCTAATTTTGTGTTCTTGCCGTGTATTGGCGAATTTTTTTAATATTAATAAGTTTCTTAGGAAACCGGTGAATTCAACTGATTATTGGCTGTTTTGTTTATACAGTTAAACTTTCTTAGTAAAAAATAATCTGAGTTAAGCAAAGCATGCACTTCGAACCTCATATTGTGATTTAAATTGGGAAAATCTTTTGAATTTAGTGAACTCTTAAGACGAAAGAGCTAAATTGAACAAAGCAGAATAAAACTGACGCGTTTTAAACTTAATTTTTCAATTTTGATTCTGAAATTGCTGACTTTTCAAATAAAAAAACATAACCTGAGATGAGTGAACAAAGTTAAAATTCATAACACATGTCAAATATAATTTTGTGATTTCACTTTTTTTTTCTCGTTTCTCTTCGCTCTTCTCTTTTATCCCATTTCTTTCCTTTTATTTTTGTTTTTTTTTCTTGAACATCTTGAATCGAGCAATGTCCAAAATAAGGCATTTGGAAATGTCACAATAATTTTGTGTGATTTTTTTTCTTCTCCGTTCATTCTTCTCTTTATTATGTCTTCTCTTTCTGTTTTTTTTTTCTTTTTTTTTTGAAAGTGGTGAGTTTTTTCAGAAAACGACAGAAGCAGGCTAAAATAGTGCATATCATATTCAATTTTCTGATTATTAGCTTATTTTCTTTGTGGTATTAATAAGTGGGACTTCGTGACATGGAATGGAAATAAGTGATGTTTTTTTGTGAGCGATTGATTTAGATAGTCATTGACTTCAATAAATTGACCAAATATTTAACATAACGTTTTTGTAAATTGTTATTCTAATTAAACAATGAATAACAAAATATTTTAAATGGTGCCTTTTAAGAAAATCTACTGTTCTTTACAACTTTGACAACAGATTTAAAATTTAAATGTTTTTTCATGTAGAAATTTTTAGTAACTTGAATCTTTTTTTTCAATTATTTAAAATTATGTAAATAGCATACAGTAACTTCCAGTAGATACATAAATTTTACACGTTTTATTTTTTTTTATTTATTTTTTACACAGTACTTGAAATCGTCTGACGCATGTCAAAATAATGCATTTTACACATGATTTTGCGATTTTAAGCAGTTAAAAATAATAACTTGGGTTGAATTAACAAGTTAAAATAAACTTGTATTTTAAACCTAATCTTACACTATTTTCTACTTGTTTTTGCAAAACCTTCAACAATGTTTAAATGTTCTAAATGGATTACGATTTAGAATAATTTAGAAATCACTTGGTCCATCGATAAAAAATTTGTAAATAAAAAACAGTCCAAATAAAGCATTTTCACATAAATTTTGTAATGTTTTGTTTTTTTTATTTGTTTTTTATATATATTCTTCCATTTCTTGTGTTTTATGAGTTTTCCTATTATTTTTTTTTCTTGATGTTTTTTATTCGCTTTTGCATTTTAATTTTTAACTTATGCTTTTGCCTCTTGTGCATACTTTTTTGTCTTCTTTTCTTTTTTTTTAATTTTAAAATTACTTTTGAATTTTGTAATATGTTATCTTCTTTTCCCTTTTCTTTATCACTCTATGTTCCATTCTCTCTTTTATTATTTTCTGGTTTTTCTTTTTTTCTCCCTCTTTGTTTGTTCTCTTTTTTCTTCTTTGTTTTTTTCTTCTCTCTTTTTTTCACCGATTTTGTGACTAGGTTTGCTTTCACAGTTAGCAAGTTTCTCAGTAAAAAGCAACTTCATCTAAACCGAAATAAGTCTTAACAATAATCTATTTCAAATAATCGAGCAGGTAAGGGTATTGACTGAAAGACATTAAAATAACGCATTTTTTGACTTCATTTTGTAATTCTCGACGAATCGAGTATTAATAAAAAAAATAATTTTAGTTCTGGTCAGAACCTGAACGAGCGAAAAAAAATGTGTCATTATTAAATAATATATAACAATATGTTTAAAAAATATATAAAAAAACATAAAAAAATATTTGTTACTAAATTTTAGTAATAATTATATTTTACCGAAACCTGAAACAAACAAAAGGAGGCCAAATAAAATGTCTGATCTAATTTTGCAATGTTATGAAATGTCAGAGGAAGCTTTAGTTTTTGGTGTAAAATTGAAATTGAAACAAGTTATGTTTACAGAAACATAATTTATTGATTTCCACAAAATGATAGAAGAACCATTTGACTAAAGAAATCGTAGTTGATTGATTTCAACTACTCGAAAATGTTATTCACAACCTTTTCAACTTTCTCCTAAAGTTTTGTCTAGTCAAACATTTTTGAATGTAAAAATAAATACAATAATATTATTGAAGATATGACCACACCATGAACCGTCCTAGTATGTCTACAATTATTTCGTTTATAATCTATGCCTATAATATAAACGTGATTTCGGTTAAAACACACCCAGAGACATAAAACTTTAGAACTGGGTAAGTAATATTTATCGACTTCTTTGATAATTTGGTAATACTGCAGTTTTTGTCAAGAAAAATATTTTTGGGTTCTTCGGAAACGCTGTTAATTTCCATTTCAGTCATTGGATTGTTTGCAAAATTTTGCCAGAGACTGTCTATTCTAATCATACTACAAACTAGCAGTAGTTTTAACAACATTTTGTTTCAAACGACAGTTCACATTTGAACCTAATTTACTTGCTTCAAGTATTAACCAGTTTATTACAAAATAATGTTTCTAAGTATTTTTTAGTTGAACACGTTTCGAAATTATGAGAAAGCCATTACAACAGTTTCCACTGAAAAATCTTGCAAAATCAAGTACATTTTTTACTCTGAGAAAAAAAAAACTCACTTAAAGCTTTAAGTTTTTAGTGACTAATTTGCGGTACGATAGAGCTTTCGGCAATTAAAGTAGAGCTTTGTAGGATAAATGCAGTGTCTTGGACGCTGGAAATCCGACTATTTAACTGCCACAAAAAGTCTGGGAGCAAAACCAGCTGACATCTCATATTTATTGCTGTAATCGCGCTCGTCTACAAGGGATGAGGAATTTATTATATAAATCGCTAAAGTTTGACCACGAAATGGTCGTCAGCAAGGGCGAAAACGGCGACGGAAGATTTATAAGCAAAGGAGACACACTTTTTGCTGGGTTTATTTAGTTAAAAAGTATCTCTAAAAAATTATCTGCTTATCTTTTATGGATTATACAACTGAATATCGCTATTTTTGAGAAAATCAGTTGCAAGAAAAATATTTTTTTGATAATAACGTAGACTGTGGTCTGGTTTAAAAAAGTTACATTAAATTTTAATGAGTTGTTAAAAAAAGGTTTTTTTGGAGTGTATTCCCACAGGTTATGTAGGAGTATATGAAAGAGTAGTAAACAAACAAACTGAAAATTTGAAAAACACTAAAAAAAACATAAGATATTTATTTCAGAATGATATGAAAGTGTTTAATTTTACGCCAACGCCTATCCGATTTTTTTCCAAGAAAAATCAATATTTATTATTTTACAAAAATTTTACAAATTTTACAAAGTAGACCCCACATAACATATCCACAAAATGCTCATACAAATTGTATTCAATAATGCAATTAAATACAGCGTGATCAAAAACTGGCGCACCAACTTAATGGTGTGTGGTAGAGAACTGGTTACATATAAAGGTTAAAATAGTAAAAAAATTCTTTGTATTAAAGTTATTGATAAATAACGGATTTTAGATAAATGGTATGTGGCAACGTTGTCTAACAGTCATGATCGCAATAGAATTTGAGCAACAATAAAAATAAATTATTTTTGAAACGGTTTCCTAGGAAATAATTCCCAGTGTTGGCACATCTGCACATTGTGATTTTTTGAATAAATTAAATTTTTTTTAAATTAAAAAAACTGTTAAAGTTTGAAAGCAAATTTAAAAATAATTATTCATCGTTTTGTTACGGAACGATTACCTGGTATGAAACATAAAAACATAAAAAAATAATGAAAACTAAAGAAGTTAACACAATAAGTTTGTAGCACCAGAGTTTTTAAAATATGACTTTAGGAAATTTTTTCAACATTTTTCCCGTAATCTGCACTTGCTTCTCAATAACGAACCACTGAGTTGATGCGCCAGTTTTTGAGTACCCTGTATAGAGTGTTGCATTAGAAAAAATTGAGTTATTACCAATTGTAATTTGTCATTTACAGAAAATCGTAGTCTGTGATGGAATATAGACGCTGAGTTCGCTTTTATTGCAAAAGATGCGCTAAAGCTAAGGAATCAACTGGAAGAAATTAGTTAAGTCATCTTGAATGGTTTTGAAGTTATAATTTTTTCTATGATTCTATGCACCGCGCTATTTTGAGAAATAAATTAGCCTAAGTCAAAAACTATGACCGATAAGACTAAGGAACCTGGGTGCGTTATATCGACAATTTGGTTGGTCGCGATTTCAAAAATTCAGTGCAAAAATGTGACAAAAATTTGCGGTTTTCGTTTAATACAACAGAACGTAGTAGTGTTTTTTATTTAGAAACACCCTGTATACACATTAAAATACTTTTAGAATGTGCCTTATTGTCAGACCTTTGTTTAAAAAAATCAAATCGACATCTTGCATAGAAAAAAGTTATGGAACTTGCAAACACATTCGGGACAGTCTCAATGAGTTCTTCTTGAAAGAACATAAAAATGATTAATGAGTAATGTGTCAAAAGTTGTATTATTATACCATGTGATATTGCTATAAGTCTATAAGAATGATGAACAAGTACAATAAATTTAGAAAAACACTATCAATGACACTTTTTGATATATCAAACTGCATTTGAAATTCTCTAAACTAGCCAAAAGTAGAAAACAATAGATCATTCTATCACAGGACTAAAAACTAAACTATTGGAAGCGTTCTTTAGAAAATACAAATTGTGTTAAAACGTTTTACATCTAGTTAACTTTAAACTTGAGAATGTGAATGTGAATGCGAAAAAAATTTGTGCCGCTTTGCCCACTTGAATCCGCTGTCAATAAATGTCAAAACTGGAATTTCATAAAATGACAATTAATTACATTAATATTTTTGTTAAAAATCAACTCAAATGTTACAGTGTGCAAGAAAACACTTTTTATTACGAAACTGACAACTAAATAAATGGAGAATTGCTATATTTGATGTCTGAATGCTTGTCATTAGTTCTATAAGGCGGCATTTTTTATTTTACTTGAGAAACTCACTGGCGACAGATGGAAATCATTTTAACACACTTTGTATGAAGTGACTGGTATTAACACGAAATGTTCTATTACAGCATTTGATGTCGCTAACTGTCTTATAAAATGATAAGCAAGTGATCCAATTTAGAAAAGGACTTACAGTTGGTCTCTTATTACTATAAAAGCACTTGTTGCGATTTTTGTCAAGTATTTTCTAAGTCAACTATATAATTTTGAATTTTTCTTTAAGGAGCATAAATTGGTTCAAATTCAATGTATCAAAAGTTGTATTGCTATACCATGTGATTTTATAAGTCTTTTAACAGGATAAGCAAGTGATTTAAATTTAGAAAAATACTATCAATGACATTTCTTGTTATATCAAACCCTCTTTGAAATTCTGTAAAGTATCCAAAAATGCTGGAACTTAAAGTAAAAACAATGAATAAGTCTGTCTTAGGACTAAAAACCATTCACTATTGTTCTTTAGAAGTTTAATGATTTAAAAATAAAAAATAATTATAAACAATAATGATATTAAATAATTAAAAATATGTTACGATTTTTTTGTTTTTGATTTTATATTGAATGAGAAAAAACGATGAACGTTCAACCTCGATGGAGATCTGAAAACAGTTCAAACAGTTTTGAATACTTTCTTACACAAGAGAAAAACCGGAAATCTTGACAGTGTCAAAAATAAAAATATTTTTTTCTCCTATTTTGGTTTCATAAATTGTTCATCGTAAAACTGAAAGTAGTTTCCTAAAGAAAACTTTTGTACAACACCTGTTAGCAAATTTTTAGGAGTTGTATTGGCACTGCTGGGCTGGGTATCATCAGTCATCACTTTAATTTAGTGTGTGATCTGTCAACAGGGTTAAGTCGTTTATTGATAAAGCCCAAATAATTAACAAAATTAAGAAATAGTTTCGACAGATGTTGATAAGTTAAACTAAACAAAAACAACCAAAATATAAAGTCGAAAAATGGTATACTACACTCGTTTTATAAGACTTAATTGTGGCACTCATTCTTTTGGAGCACTCCTTCGTCGTGCTCCAAAACCATTCGTGCCACAAAAGAACGTCTTATGAAACTCGTATAATAATATACTATTGCAGTGTCCCAGTCAACTGTTTTTTTTAAGGAATCTTTAAACCTTAAATTTAAAAAAACACTTGTTAGTACTTTCTATTTTAAATTTTAAGGTAGCTGATAACAATTTTTTAAATTTGTGTATCTTTTTGCTGTAACTTGTGTTTCCATAACTCAGTCGAAGTAGGACATTTGTGGTTACATAAATCTGTGAGCATTTCGTGTAGTTTGAAATAAATTGGTCTAAATCCGGCGTTCGATCAATTCCGGTTAAATAATTGAATAGGTGCTTAAAGACTCCTTGTAAGTGGTACAATAGTTCTCTCCGGGCCATCTAGATAATGAATGATGGAGTCGAAGGCATCTCAGTGACCGGAAGTACATGCAGTAAATCCGTTCTGATGTCCGGCAACCTCTGCCGGAAATGAATCGTTAGCCTTAGGACAGTATCGGAACAGTGTTCGAATTGCTTCCATCACGCCCCAGAATGGATTGGTTCCTGCGAGGAGGAGCACTTAGCTGATTATTGACTGGCACAGGGGACGAAACGTCGCGTCGCACACCGATCCATCATCATCACAAAACGCACTCTCCAACGACATGCCTCTAATTTCATTTTATTGTACGAAAAAAGCAATATAATAATAATAAAAATCCAGCAGATGGACATAAAAAGAGTTCATGGAATCGTAAATATTGATTTCTGGAAGTTGTAAAATTAATTCCATTAAAAGACTCTCCGGGGAATATGGAAGCGATTTTAGATAATTTGAATGAAGCTAAAGAACTTCTGAAATTATCATTGGAATCATAATAAGAATCGAACTAAACGCCGGAAATTCGCTTGTTGTTCAAGCATTTATTCTCTCGATTATCAAAAATCCCCTTCAATTAATAAACTATAAATCGAACTCCTCTGACGCAACTTCCACTCAGCATTCAAGCCAATACTCCGCAATACAAAATTCATTTATCTCCAGAGATAACCAAATCTCACAACGCGGCGTGTAATTTAAAACGAAAAGATAAAAAATGTAGGAAATCGTGCGATTTGTCTTCAACTTTGAACCGAATGCAATCAGTTACAATTTGCTTTTAACAGAGTCGTATTCGCTTTATTTATTACAAAGTGAGGCCACTGTCGGTGCAATAATTCCATTTTTCTGCGCTCACTTCTCCATGGAGTAATTGTGTTAAAAGTGCGAAAGCGCGAGGTGCCTTAAGAAAATATGATTGTTTCCGAAGAAACTTCTTGGTAAAAAGTTGCCTAATGACGCTATACGTCTTCCGAATATTTCAGATTGGATTGAGAACGACTTGTTTATGGCTCCGAGCTTTTAACATTCTTTCCCTTTTCGACACTATTTAGAACTCAATTATTGTCGCGGATTGTTTGGCCTAGATGACGTTTATTCACTTAGAACAAAGTCACACCAAAAAAGCTAACTCTAGAGTGGACTTATTTATTATTAAATTTGAAATTGTATCACTCACTCATACGTATATATTCTATTGTCGTTCTTGATATATTATTTAATTTTTCTAGGCAGTTAAGTCAATTTTACTTTTCAGTTTACAGTTGGTCGGATTTATTTTGATACATTGATATGTATAGGATTGTAAATTTGGTTTATGTCAATTTTACCATACTTGTAAGTTAAAATTTAATCGGAAAAATCGATTTTTTGTACTCTTTGATATTTATATGGTTTTAAAATAGAATGTCATAAACGTAGATTATTTTTGTATGTTTTCTTTTTAATATGTAAGGTTGGTTCGTGGAATGAAGGATATTTATTTTAGCAATAATTTATTTGAGTTAAGTTTCATAGAATGTCATAAATCAAGGAATTCTGGGCAAAATTTCGTCAAAATCATATTTTTTAAATTTCAAATTTTTATTGAGAATTGTTATTGTTCCGTTGTTTTCAAATGGAAAATTTGTTTATATTTTTGTATTTTTGTTATTTTTGTTTTTTAAACTTAGTATTCTAAACTAAATTCTTAACAAGAGTTTTGTTTTTTTTGTTATAACAAAATCTAATAAAACTAAGTGTTGGCAACGGATTTGAAAGTATTTTTGCTCTTACTTTGAAAAACTGTAACCAAATCGATTTTTCTTGAAAATTATTTGACGTACTTACAACCTCGCAAGATTGTTAAATTGTTGTTATCTGGAAGGGTACTCTATTGGTATCCTTTAAAATTTAAAAATCCAGTGTTCCGAACAGACTCTTTATATCTTGATTTTTTTTTAATTACTTAATGTAGTAATTAGTTTCTTTTATTAAGGTTTGTTTTTGTTAAACATTTGGTAAATAAATTTCGTTTGGAATAGCGCTGAAATTTTTTTGAAAAAAAAATAACATTCATGCATATTTGGTTTAAATTTTAAGCTGATTTTAGCGCCTGTTTCCGTCATTTTTGTGCTAGAATGTCCGCACTCTAATCATATCAAAACGGCATTACAAAATTACCTTTGTTCAGTTGATCAGTCCCAAAGGTTTTATAAATTTTAGAATCCTAACCTCTAAGCAAAAATATTCTTCTTTGATGTAATAACATTTTTCCTTTTTTTGAGCATTTTTTAAAATAATAAAAGTTTTTTTAAAAACATTTTTTATATATTTTTTTAAATCAAGATTGGGTAGTTATTTCACGTTTTTATGTAAGAATTTATTTTTAAAAGCTTTTTAAACGCTTTTATTTAACTTACTCTGTTGTCTGTCTGTCTGTTTTCATATCTTCGGAGCCAAATTTGAAAGGGTTCCAGATATCCCAATGATTTGAAATTTTGTATAATTACTTAATCTGCATGACAATGTAATCCTATGAAGTTAAATACCCCCTAAAAGGATTAAATGGGGTTTTAAAATTTTTAATTATATTTACAAAGAGGTTCTTGATTTGTACATACCGACACAGGCGCTATGTTGGTCGTTTGGACCTCACGGTAGATGCACAGTGTAAAAATTAACACGCAAAATTTTTAAATAAGAAATATAAAAAAGCGCTTATTTAAAAAATGCACTTAAGAGTAAGAAAAAATATTCTGCTGTGATTGAAAAACATGATTTTTTACTTTTTAGTGCATCTTTTAGATAAAAGCTTTTTTTAAACATTTTTAGTGTTTTTTGTTTATTTTTTGTTTAAAATCGTCTTTTTCCTTAACGAGATTTAGAAGCTAGATTTGGCAAGATTTTTCAGGTTTTTCAGAGGAAGTTCAGAGTTACAGATTTTTTCAGGTCGGGAAAAGATATTTCGAAAAAAGTGTTTTACATTTTTGAGATTAACTTCAATTTATTTTTAGGGTTTATGGTTCGATTTACCAAATAATGGAGCTCAGTTTTGTGTAGATTTTTCGATTATTTCGAATCAGTGTGATGAGAGAATTTCATCAAATTTAAAAAATTCTAAGTTTCTAGTGTATCTTTCGTTTTGTACAAAGCGAAATCTTATTAACTTATTAACTTATTATTTGATTGGTTAGAAATTATAATTAACTTTCTTGTTCAGTGAAAGATTTTTTTGGGAAAAATAAAAAAAAAATAAACTTCAAATATTTATTAAGAATCGTAACAGAATAGTTGTTACTCTGTTGTTGTTTATTCGTCATGTAAATTGCTGTTATCTATTATTTTATCTATTACATTTTTATTGTTTTCTTTCCAAATGGAATTTTTTTGATATTCTTGTATTGTGCTTTGTTTTTCGTTAATCAAACCTTACTCTTCTGCTCAATGTTTTTATTGCTCTACTTACTATTTCAAGCCCAGTTTGTTTGTTTCTATATATTTTTTCAATTGTTTGTTTTTAATTTTAGTTAAATATACAGTTTTTCAGTAACTGAATTTTGCTGTTATAATGAAAAATAAACGTAAATACGTTTTACACCGGAATATAGAAAAAAATCTTAAAATAAGTTAACTTTATTCTCACTGTTGCTTATGTAGAT
Organism: Tribolium castaneum; assembly: GCF_031307605.1. Lineage (NCBI taxonomy): Eukaryota > Metazoa > Arthropoda > Insecta > Coleoptera > Tenebrionidae > Tribolium > Tribolium castaneum. The sequence goes on along the minus strand of NC_087399.1, from coordinate 11,061,157 downwards.
TTAAATTATCTTTGTACCTTAAAAAAGTAACTGTGCAAAACTGAAAAATGATTTGAGACCTACCGATATGTTAGCAAAATTTTAAGTAATTTCTTTAAAAGACTTTTTTCGGAATTTTTTGATATATGAATGTTTTTGTATGTTTGCTTATTATCCTTAAAATATATGATAAAAAGTGAATATTTTTTAACTTTAATTTTAACCAATTTTGTTTAAATTACGGCTGACATTTAAGTTGAATAGGCTCATGCATGTACGTATTTTTTATTTGGTAATCTCGTTTTTTATAATTACTATTTGTTCTGTAATAATTTTTTTAATAATACACTTTGATAATAACTTGTTTTGCAATGAAATTTTAGTGTAATCTCTTTACCTCAGTGTGCATTTCTGCAAATTGTATTAAAACAAATCCCTAAAAGTTTCCTGCTTGGTTATCTATTAGTTGACTTTTCCAACTTTGATTTGTGAACTAAGTAGTTTTAATAGTAAAGTTTTTAATTGGTAGATGATGATTTGAAAACGATAGTGTCCTGTGTGAAATCATTTCACGATTGTTAAACGATCCCTTAAATTTAACCCCCGGGATCCGATAAATTCGATTTTACAGGTTCTTCAGATAAATTAGATTTTCAGAACTACTCTCGCGCTGCCATACTTTTGTTTCAAAATTCAACTAGTCGAAAGTTTGTTGTTCGTGTTAACTCGTTTCCGATTTCTTCGAAGTGAATAAAAGGATTTTCAAAATGGTTTGAAAACTAATGCAAACGTTGTTATTTAAAACAACTCGCTGAAAGCAAGACGAAACTACGACTATTTCTTAATTGTTTAAAAGTTTTAATAGTAGTTGGAAACTTTAAATATATGTATGACAGTTTGAAACTTTTCTTGATGTCGCGACGGCTACACAACAACGACAAAATAATAAGAATATTTCGTCTCGTAGATAAACTTTTTCACAAAAATAACTTAAGCAAATTAGATGATAAACAATCGCCCCATTTGGCTTGTGCCTGCAACACCCTCACCCTTATCATCATCAATTGTTCATTTTTGAAAGGGTCCAACCAAACAAATGAATTAAACGGTAATCTCCGGGCTTACCGTTGAAAATTCTAAATCGATTTAACACCACGTGACACGAATTGTGAAAAAATTGTATAAAGGCTCCATAACGTAATCCCTCGAGTGAAGAGTGTGGCGTAATTCCATTACAAATTAGAGAAATGGGCATTTTTCACGTCACAGTTACCCACCCCCATCTTTACAGGGCCGGACTGTAAGCTCCTGAAGTTGGTCTCTCAGATAATTGCGAATACGATTAATACAAAAATATACTAATGGTAATAAGAATAAATTGACGATATAATTACCTTTACCTTAGTCGAGACGGCTTTTTGGGTGGTGAAAAACGTTATTTAGGTTATAAAGAAGAAATTTATGTTTAGATAAAGGTGGCCATAAAGGTCTGATTATGATATATCTGTGCATAAAGAAGTTAAGTAACCGTTGAACCTAAATATTATTCTAAATTTGATTATGTAAAATTAATTTGTTTTTTTTTGTAAGAATTTATGTCAACTTAGAAAATGAACTTACTGTATCTACATACATAGAACTAAAATCAGAGTTGTTATGTTTAAAACATTGTGTTTTCAATCGTTGTAAACAACAAACCATTTTTACAATTTATTTGATTAAAACGTAGAATATGTTTTTTATTTTCAAATTATTATTCCATATTTTAACCAGATATCAAGTTACATACTTTTGCATTTGAAAAAATTCTTCTCAAATAAGAACAAATCACAAAATGAACACGATGTATTTTATGTATACAAACATTTGTTATTTTTTAATATATTAATAAAAACAAACAATATGTTAAAACATGTTACTTACTATTAGATGAAAATTAATTAACTAAACACTTTTTGTTGAATTTAATGCCTTAAAAACACAAGCCAGTTTTGATGCTTTCATAACTTTAACTTTATTTGTGTGACAAAAGTAACAAAATTTTATATCATTAAACTTCTTTTTCCTAAAAAAAAAGAATGTTTAAAAAACGTTGTTTATTGTTACGTTTAAAATACAGTTTTTAACAAGTTTAGCGGTATAAAATAAAAAAAACTGTTTTGTTTAATAAAAAAAATGTTTTTAACGACCCTGACTACAATCAGGCACTTCTGCATTGCCAATAGATTTTTTTATCTACAATTTTTTTGTACAGTTTGTCACTAACAAATTTTTCCACAACTTAAGTACATACTTTTTACAAAAAATTACGTTTTATTCACGAGTTCAATAGCTTCAACAAGTCACAGGCCTACTGACAATGTTTCAAAGTGAGAAAGGCTGTCAAAGGCTCGAGAATCTTCAGAATAAAAAAACAAACAATACGACTTAAAAAAGTTGAAAAACTAAAAATTTAAGAACTGGTAACATTCTAAGTAAATTATATTTAACGCTGAGAAACTAAAACACTGAAAAACAAAGAAACAAAAAATAGTGTGATTGAGATTCAGAAAAACTGAAAAAAAGGAACAGAAGACTGAAAAACTCAAAAACTGAAAAAAAAAAACTATAGATCAGAATAAGAAACAATAATAAATTAAAACACATTCTGAATATAAAACCAATGTACTATGAGGCTAAAATGCAAAAAAATAGAACCAAAAAGCTGAAATACAAAAACTATAGAACAGAGATTAAAATTTTGTAGACAATCAATAACTGAAAAAATGAGTAATTAAAAAATCTAAAGAACTGCAGAAATACTGAATACTTTAGAAAATGAATGTAAAATATAGTTTAAAAAAAAGTAAAAAGTTTGGAAGTAAGAAACAATCTCTAGATGCAAAATAAAAAACAAGAACACTATGTATTTTTTTTAATTTTATACTTATAATAAAAAATTTAAAAAAATCGTAGACATATATTTACATTTTAAAGAAAGTTTACAAAGTGCGGCGTTTGTTATCCAGGCCATTGATTGAAATCAGTAACATTTCAGGTCCTGTTTATAACTTCCGAGAAAAACGAAAACAAACAATAACTTATTTACAACAAATAACTTATCGAAATTGCTCTTGCTGCTAAAAAAATGTGTGTATTCAAGTTTTCTTGATTGTTTTATCAGTTCATTGGGTTGAAATTAGTAAATTAATCAATGAAGTAAAATGCTTATGTTTTTATTTTTTGTTTTTGTTCAACATTTATGAATTTATGTGAATGTAAATTCTTTTTTCTATACTGCGTTTTTTTTTGGTAATTAAACAATTAATCAGAAAAAAACACAAAAAAACCATTTTGAAGATTGTACATTGAGTTTGGCCCAATCATTTTTTTCCATTTGTTCAATTACTTCACTTTTATTAACTAATCTATAATTCTAGAATTACTTAGTTTTTTTAAGTGTTTCTACATTGTAATAAGGTTACAAAATAACACTCTTAGAAATCTTTACGAAGTACGGTGACTGATATTTAATAATGTTTTTAATTTACTCGTCAATACAGACAAAATTAATACAAGGTGTGTTAAAATGATTTTCATCTAGTTAACTTTGAAACTGGTTTAAATGTAAAAAATGTGTACTTCTCTATCAATCCGGTGTCAATAAGTGTCTAAACTGTCAATTGGCGTCAAATTCACAAACAGCCATTTAACTACATTTAAAGCTGTCGTTAAAAACGTTACACTATACCAGACTGCACTTTTATTATCGAAGCTTATTTCCAAATTGGAGAAAAGCAATATTTTATGTCTACGTGCCTGTCAATAAACTTTGTGAAGCGGCACTTTTAATTTTACATTGGAAATCACAGGCGACTAGATGAAAATCATTATAACACACCTTGTATAACTTATAATAAATTTTGGAAAATGTGACTTTAAATAAATTTAAATAAGAAAAATACCTATTAATTTTTTATATGTGCTAGCAGACCTAATTCATGCGTCTTTGAAATTTTAATTAGAAAAGGATTAACTTTTGCTGCAAGAAAAACAGGAAAGTTAGTTCTTTTATCTGCGACAAATAAGTCGTTTCACACAGTCGCAATTTACGATTTGGAGGAAACAAAGCCGAAGCGGGCCGCTGATTCGAGAAGTTTAAAGCCGTGCAACAACTCACCTAAGTATAATAAAGTTCATTAAATAGCAATCTACATTCCTCTCTCCTCATTTACATCTACAACTTTGCTAAAACTTTGGCAGTCGACAATTAAATCACTCGCTTAGATGGAGGAGGGGCACGATTTCGACCGGTACGGTCCTGGAGTTCAATATAAGGCCGCGCACGTATACGTTTAATTGTATCACGCGCCGCTAGAGGGCGCGATCGTCTTGAATATTAATTGGGGAATCTTTGTCTGGCTCGTTATGACGTCTTGTGTTGTGTATTGAAAAAGTTTGCCAAAGCTTGGGTTATTAAAATTGTTTTTAAACTTTATCAAATAGTGTCCGCAATATTGCACAAAATCCATTTATCAAAGTTCATTGAGCGAACTCATCTACAACTTTCCGGCACATCACTAGGTTGCTTCCAAAACGACAAGTTTCATTCTAACATTATTAAAAATTTAAATGAATTTGTTATTTCACAAAAAGCTTATTAAAAGATTATTTAAACTGCTTCAAAAGTGATCGGCGCGGAACTTCTTCAAGTTATTATCGAAGACTTATCAGTTCAATTTGCGTGTAAACTTACAAACTTTGCTCATTGGATTTGTGATGAAGTTCACGGTTTCTACTAAATTGATTTAGCAGTTTTTTCAACTTGAGACAAGTGTGAGGAAAAAACCATTTATCATATTTAAAAGTCTCCTCATGATGGTAATATCAGATTAAGGTGTGTCTGTTTATATATTTTATAATGCTGTCGTATCTTAGAAACTAGTAACAATAACTACACAGTAATATTTATTTTTCTTCTCTGTACAAGGTAACCCTGGGATGTAATTGGTCTATAACTTTTATGTTACACGAAATATTGCAATGCCGTTTTTATTATCCAAAAGATTGACTTACAGTCTACAAACTAAAAATATTTTTATTATACACAAGATTATATTATATTTTTTAAATAAAACACTCTATATATTTCTGCATAATTAGATTCTATACAAAAAATTAATGTAGTTTTTTAAAAACTATTATATCTCTTTTCGTTTCGAAATTATTCACTTTTCGTTATAAAAAAGACCAAATTTTGGAGTCGCCTATAATTATATATTTTACGACAAATTTGCAAGAGAAAAACTTAGAATACCTTATAGTTTTAGTCATTAGTCGATTTTTACTTGAAACATGCAGTTGATATACAGGGTGTGCCAAAACGCAAAAAGTTAAATAACTAATTTTTTTCAAATGGAACACCAGGTATCGATAGCATTTTTGATAAGCTTTCTAATTATTTAAAAATATATAGGGTGTTCCATTTAAAAAAATATAACTTTGATTCACCATCGTGTATACAACACTCTGTGTGTTTTAAAAATATTTTTAGTTTGTGTCGATCTATCATATAATAAAATCGGCAGAGCAATGTTTTAAATAGCAGGAAGGTTGTAGACCAGTTACGCACCCCTGGGTCATTCTGGATGTATCCGAACTTATTCAGAATTTTTTCTACATACTCGTGTAAATAAAATTCATTGTTTAATTAATTTAGTTGAGGCCTTTGAATCTGTTTTCATTTTTGGTTTTTGGGCAATAATTGTTAAGATATCAGTCAAAATAAAAAATAAATGCGCCACTCTGTATAATTAAGTAAGCATATGCAAATGATGTTCTATAGTGTTCATTATTAATCTAATTCGTTTCTTTCAAGGAGTTTGACGACGCTCCTTTCATCTCGTAATAATCTCATCACAGTGGATAAGAGCAGTACACCCTTACTGGTTGGAGAATTAACCAACCTAATTAGATCATGTCACCATCTTCAGCAGCTCTATTCATACGTTTGATGGAGAAGGTGTTTAGGTATTGTTGCGTTTCCGGAACGAACGTGAATGATGGGGTCAAGGTTTTGCTTACAAGAAATGAGGCGAATTTTTCAATTTGACGCTCTAGTAGAGCAACAAAGCCAAACATAAAGTACGAGAAGGTAGTTTGAAAGTTTCACGATAACTCAACTTTGGGCTTATTACATTTTTAACAACAATAACCGACAATTGGGGATTAAAAGCGTGTAATAATCTAAGTTTTTTCTTACACGTCAATTGATAAACAGCTAACAACAATAAAAAATGAGAAGTTAGAAATATCCCGGCGCATCCACCATTTTTAATTGTATTTTTGAAAAATTGTTTAAGATGTACTAGCATTTACAACACACAGAGATACTCATATTTGATTTAAAACAGTTTAGACAATAATATAAGACGATAGCAACAATCATTTATTTTAAAATTTTAAGACAAGAAAAATTTACTTAGTCACAAAGTATTCTTAAATATAGGGTGTTTCAACGATCCGAAAAAGCTCCATAATGTGTTTACTATTAAAGATATTGACTTTTTCTTTTTTTTTATTATAGCTGCGCTCCTGCTATTTGTTTCTAAAATATTGCGGTATGTATACAGGGTGTTCCAATATTGAACACTTTAAATTTTATTGCATTTTTGGACGTAGCTTTTAATACTAATAATTTTAGTCTTAACTTGTATTTGTCGATTAAGCTTAGTTTTTGAAATAATTTGATTTTTTTGACAAAAACACGTTTTATTTAAAAATTTATTAAACAGAAACGGAGAATCGTAGAACAGTAGGAGTTTCACCACTTCATAGGAAAAAATTCATGCTTAAATCTGTTTAAATTTTTTAGCGTAATACAATTAGAAACACAGAAAAATTAAGAAATTAAAAACTAAACGGAACATTGTTTTTTGTTCCTGCTTCTCAATGATTGTCTATCTAAAAACATAAAGTTTCAAATGCTTAAAGTTAATAACTAAAAAGCTATTACACTTTAAAAGTTAATTTCAACAACAATACACACTGTTCATGAGCATTGTTATTACCATAGTAAACCATATCATAACCATAGCAACTCCACCACAGATCATTTATTGAAGTTTATACAAGAATTTAAAAATTGCCCAATAATTAAAATTTTAGTTATTTCACTGTAATAAATGACAAATATTGACTTATAAGTAACAATAAAGTTATTAGTTGCAAAAAAATTCACTTTTTAACTACTAAAACAATAATTAATAATTTTTTTAATGTTTAATGTTAAATATCTTTTGAATAATCAGCAAAAACACTTAACTGTTATTGCTTTTAGGGAGACAATTTAAAGATCTTTTAGATACAAAAATGGGTGTTCCATTTAAAATTCCTTATTCAACTTAATGATTATTTTAAAAAAGCGTATTTTTGTCAAAAAAATCAAGTTATTTAAAAAACAAAGCAAAAATGCAATAAAATATTAGTTGTTTCATTAGAAAAAAATCTGCAAATTGTAGCTAACATTAGAAACAGCCTGTATACTTGAAAATAATTTTAAGTGAGTCAGGGGGTTAATATGTATGGCTTTCATAAAAAAGATTAATTTTCTAACATTTAAAGGTCAATAATGGACTTTTTCACATCGCTGGGATATTCTGTATGTACTTATAATACTTAAATATACATATTAGCTCTTTCAAAACTATAAAAATGCCAACGTTGCAGTATACCGAATTATTTTCTTAAGTCAGATTGATAAAAATGTAAAATAGTTATTAATGATTAGATTAGATTGGAGTGCATGAATAACTTAAAGTAGGTAATTTTGAGAGAAACTGCAATGTTGGCGTTTTTATAGTTTTGAAACCGCTAATAGAGATACATAAAATGAGAGTGCAATTTTGATTTATCGGAATTTTTTTGAGTTTTTATTTTAGTAACAGGTTTAAAAATTGTTATAATTTATAAAGTTTGGGGCGCTAACAGCAAACATAAAATTAATACAATGACGAATTTTCTTGTGTAAAAACCGTGAGAATTATTTTTGCCGAAATCCAGGCCAGTAATATCAATGTCGTTTAATTTCCCAAACTCCAATATTTTGTCATAGTGTGTCACATTCAATGGATTGTCGTACACAAGTAAATGGGATATAATGCACCTCTTGCAAATATCTGCTATTACAGTTATTTTATTATTGCTAAGATCAACAGTGTCAAGAGAACGATTGTCAAAAATATTTGTCGGCAAAGTTTCAATAAAATTGTAAGCCAAATATAAAAACAACTTCTCCACCTGTAAGTCGTCTAATATTCCATCATGTAATTCAACGATTTCGTTATGATCTAACATTACTTTTGCATTGTCGACTTTAATAAAACTCAAGCAGCTTTTTTCCAAAGTTTTCAGTTGGTTGTATTGCATTCGAAACGCTGCTAATCTTGGCAAATTATGAAATGACTCTCTATTTAAGCGTGTTATACAATTCATATTCAAAAATATTTGTGCCAAGTTTGTCATATTAACAAAAGCTTTTTCTTCAATAATTTCAATTGAATTATGATCCAGAAAGATGATTTCCACCTCAGAGTCCACAAACGTGTGTGTTTTTAATTTTGTAATTTTTGTGTCTCTTATCATAATTTTAGTTGAAACATTTTGGTCGTGGAGAAAGTTACTCTCAATTTCGATTAAATCGCACCCAGCGACATAGAAATTAAAGACTGTGTGCGTAATATTGAACATTTCTTTGGAGAGTTTTTTAATATTACAATTTTTATCAAGGGTAACAGATTGGGCTTCCTTAAAAACGCTAATCGTGGTGTTTTCTTCTTTTTCTGCAATTCCTGGAATGTAGTAAACATTATATGAGATTAAATTATCTTCGCTGCGTAGTTTAGAGATAATCGAAAAAATAAGAAACACAAGAATTTTTGAAAACATTTTAGTATCTGAAAGTCTAACACGCAACTGTTTTATAACCAAGTTTGTAACATTGGTAAGTACAAAAGTTATTTCATGTCGGATCTCTTACTAAAACTTGTTACGTTATAATAAATAATTAAGCAACTGGTTGGGAAATGTGAAACTTTGTAGCAGTAATTTTTTTAAAAAAATTACCCGGCGCATCCACCATTTTTACATTGGTAATTTAACAGTGTTGTAGAGAAAACGATAGATGTTTGTTTTAGATGGATTTGTGTAATTATTGGTAACTTGTAGGAGTTGTGGGTTTTTTAATTTTTTCTATTGAAACGCACTTTTTGTTTTGATTGATAACAATAGTACAGTTACAATTTTTTATTCTCCTCTCAGCTCACGCAACACCGTGAAAATAGAATTTCCAGCCAAGAAGCCATTCATTTCTATGCTATTTATGAGCGGTGTGTGCTAAAGGCATGGTTAGATTATTTCCGGGCTAAAATCCACGAGATTGTGTGATTTATCCAAACGGTGTCGTCATGCGTCGTTAATGAGCCCCATCTATTAAAGCTTCGATAAAAATCTGGGTTAACGGGTGTTTCCCCGCTTTGAATATCTGGCACTTAACTTGAGGGTGCGGGCCGCTAGAAGACTGAATAATGAATGTATAAACTATTCAAATGATCAAAGATAACCCAGAGACAATTTAACTTTACAAATAAATAGACAAATTAATGTCGGCTCAAATCTTTACTTTGAATGGAGAAGTTTGAAATGATTGTCGGTGTGCTTTTAGAAATCTTATGTTAAAAAATATAATCCGTGTTAACTGTACTTTTTTTTACTTAAATTGTAATAATATAAAACGTTATTAATTACTCCGGAACAAGGCAGTTAGTGGACGCCCTGAAAGGCCAAAATGAAATTATTTATATACTTAAACTTAATTTATAAAATTTAAGTTTATTTAAAATATAATAAGTTTAGAATACTGATATCTAACTGCTGGGATGTGACACAACGTGCAAATACAGTGTACACGTTCAATAAAACGTCGCCAGATGGCGCTGTCCTCAGTCTAAGTTGTCAGAGCATTGAAATAAAAAATGGCTTGATTTAAATAACGATGACCATAAGACAACAATTGTTTACTATGCAAAAAAATATTGGAAATATTTTTGCTTGCTTGGAATGTTGAAAATGTTAACCTTGTTTTTTATTTATATATGTTTATTGAATATACTGGTGAAAGATTCTTTTTGACAATAGATCGAAATCATTTTCTATTTGATTTTATGAAAAAATATTTTTTCTAAGTCTTGAATAGGGAATTGTAAAGATTAGGATACGAAACGACGTAGAAGTAAAACATCCCCATTCTTAATAGTTTCGTTACTGTCGCCTGAAAGCATAAGTTACCAATAATTACACAAATCCATCTAAAAAAACATCTATCGTTTTCTCTACAACACTGTTAAATTAACAAATGTAAAAATGGTGGATGCGCCGGGTATTTTTTTTTTAAATTACTGCCACAAAGTTTCACATTTCCTAACCAGTTGCTTAATTATTTATTATAACGTAACAACTTTTAGTAAAAGATCCAACATGAAATAACTTTTGTACTTACCAGTGTTACAAACTTGGTTATAAAACAGTTGCGAGTTAGACTTTCAGATACTAAAATGTTTTCAAAAATTCTTGTGTTTCTTATTTTTTCGATTATCTCTAAACTACGCAGCGAAGATAATTTAATCTCATATAATGTTTACTACATTCCAGGAATTGCAGAAAAAGAAGAAAACACCACGATTAGCGTTTTTAAGGAAGCCCAATCTGTTACCCTTGATAAAAATTGTAATATTAAAAAACTCTCCAAAGAAATGTTCAATATTACGCACACAGTCTTTAATTTCTATGTCGCTGGGTGCGATTTAATCGAAATTGAGAGTAACTTTCTCCAGGACCAAAATGTTTCAACTAAAATTATGATTACGGACACAAAAATTACAAAATTAAAAACACACACGTTTGTGGACTCTGAGGTGGAAATTATCTTTCTGGATCATAATTCAATTGAAATTATTGAAGAAAGAGCTTTTGTTAATATGACAAACTTGGCACAAATATTTTTGAATATGAATTGTATAACACGCTTAAATAGAGAGTCATTTCATAATTTGCCAAGATTAGCAGCGTTTCGAATGCAATACAACCAACTGAAAACTTTGGAAAAAAGCTGCTTGAGTTTTATTAAAGTCGACAATGCAAAAGTAATGTTAAATCATAACGAAATCGTTGAATTACATGATGGAATATTAGACGACTTACAGGTGGAGAAGTTATTTTTATATTTGGCTTACAATTTTATTGAAACTTTGCCGACAAATATTTTTGACAATCGTTCTCTTGACACTGTTGATCTTAGCAATAATAAAATAACTGTAATAGCAGATATTTGCAAGAGGTGCATTATATGCCATTTACTTGTGTACGACAATCCGTTGAATGTGACACACTATGACAAAATATTGGAGTTTGGGAAATTAAACGACATTGATATTACTGGCCTGGATTTCGGCAAAAATAATTCTCACGGTTTTTACACAAGAAAATTTGTCATTGTATTAATTTTATGTTTGCTGTTATCGCCCTCATCTTCACAAATAATAAGCAATTTTTAAACCTGTTAATAAAATAAAAAATCAAAAAAATTCCAATAAATCAAAGTTGCACTCCCTCTTTATGTATCTGTATTAGCTGTTTCAAAACTATAAAAACGCTAATATCGCGGTTTCTCTCAAAATTACCTATTTTAAGATATTCATGCACTCCAAGCTTAAGACTTAAGAAAATAATTCAGTATACTGCAACGTTAGCATTTTTATATTTTTGAAAGAGCTAATATGTATATTTAAGTATTCGGAAGTAAAATTACCGTTGGGGGCGCCACTGAGCTAGGTCAAAAACAGTAACCATAAATGGCGGGAAAATGTTTATTCGGATATTTTGAGCGTTGTACGAATTTTGGGGCTTCACAATTATTACATTGCCTATGCGGAATGATTATTGCATCTTTGATGCAAGAAACTTATGTTGACAAATGAGAGATGACGAGGAAAACACGAATAACGAATGACTGTTTGGTTCACTTTCTTTATTGGAAAATTATTACAAAGACATTGAAAAGCCTACCTTTTGGCATAATTTACGTTTAAATGTATCAGCAGTTGTTAATCTTTATTGTAGTTTTGCAGATTTACCGCAGCATTTCATGATTTTTTCAGTGGAAAATTCTAACCTAAAATTCATAACACTTCACTAATTTATTGGTTTCTTGAGCCAAACTTTGTGTTCGCTGTAATCCATTACTTATAATCTTTAATTAGACAACTGTTTGATAACACTTTGTAATCAAAATTTAAATATTTTTTACTTTTTATCCACTTTCAAGTTCCAACAATAAACACTTTATACCACGAAAAACTACAGAACCAAAGTCAACGCTAGTATTTACCACCACGTACTTTTAAAGTAATTCTTTCTATTGTAAATAATTAACACTATACACGCAAAATTGTTGAACTATTCATTAAATGTCAGTTAAATGTGGCATTACAAAAATTTCTTTACTGTTTTCGACATAGTTCAAAAGTCATCACCAGAGGGCGTCTAGTTAATTTTATTTCCGAATTATAAGTACATACAGAATGTCCCAGCGATGTGAAAAAGTCCATTATTGACCTATGAATGTTAGAAAGTTAATCTTTTTTTATGAAAGCCATACATATTAACCCTCTGACTCACTTAAAATTATTTTCAAGTATACAGGCTGTATCTAATATTAGCTACAATTTACAGTTTTTTCTAATGAAACCACTAATATTTTATTGCATTTTTTCTTTGTTTTTTAAATAACTTGATTTTTTTGACAAAAATAGGCTTTTTTAAAATAATCATTAAGTTGAATAACTTAGGAATTTTAAATGGAACACCCATTTTTGTATCTAAAAGATCTTTAAATTGTCTCCCTAAAACCAATAAGAGTTAAGTTTTTTTGCTGATTATTCAAAAGATACTTAACATTAAACATTAAAAAAATTATTAATTATTGTTTCAGTAGTTAAAAAGTGAATTTTTCTGCTAATAATAACTTTATTGTTACTTATAAGTCAATATTTGTCATTTATTACAGTGAAATAACTAAAATTTTAATTATTAGCCAATTTTTAAATTCTTGTATAGACTTCAACAAATTATCTGTGGTGGAGTTGCTATGGTTATGATATGGTTTACTATGGTAACAACAATGCTCATGAACAGTGTGTATTGTTGTTGAAATTAACTTTTAAAGTGTAATAGCTTTTTAGTTATTAACTTTAAGCATTTGAAATTTTATGTTTTTAGATAGACAATCATTGAGAAGCAGGAACAAAAAACAATGTTTAGGTCTAAACCGTTCAAGATAGAAACATGGTGTCGAGAACTTTGTTGTAGTCTCACTCAGGTTTTTCTGATACAAAAAATTATAATGTAAAGAAAGGAATATTACATTTTAAATTGATATTTTTTTATTAAATTTAAATTTCGATTTTTGTATTAAATTTAAAATTTGTTATTTTCTTTAACTATAGTTTTATTTGTTTTGTTTGTGACGTTCATTTAAAATTTTATATAAACAACACACTTTAGTTAAAAGAAAAATTTAATTAATACTCTTTAGTTAATCTCTCACCAAGAACTTGACAACTAATTAAGAAATTAATATCTTTAAGATGTAGTGCTATTTCTAGCTATAGTTACTCCTTTTCTTGAAACTGTATTTAAGAAATGATTGATAATGTAATGTCAGCCTTAGAAAAATATATGAGTATTATATATTTCATTATATGTAGTTTAAAGTTGTATTATGGAAATAAAGAAATATTTCGAACTTGTTCTGAACGGAAAATTATGGAGCTTGATATAACAGAAACTTATTAAAGTAGGCGATACTCTAGTTTAATTTACAAGAATTTTAATGGAAAAGTAAAAATTTTAAATTAAAAACTTAATACATATTCAGAGATGAAGATAGTCCAAACACTTTATCGAAAACAATCCAGCATGATTCTTATACAGACCGACAAAATTTTACTCGTGATAGTATCAAATGAATACATGCTAGGAGAAATATTTAAAAAATTCTTTGGATAGCCGTTTAAAAAAAAAAGTTATTTTGGAGATAAACTGTACGCTACTGATGTATTCGTAAGTATTATTAGCACAGTTAGTGAAAAGCATGATAATTATTTGATGACAATGTACTTGATCAATGCAACAATTATCTTTGTGTACCGATTTTTTTGATGAAAACGGCCACATTTTTTTCCAATACAACTAATTTAAACTCATGAGCGGAGTAAGTGGCACGGATTAAAGGATTTCTACCCCTACACAATAACCTAAGATGCAACCAAAAATACTCATTGCACTTACCACTTGGATACTTCGTTTGATTTTTAAAAATATTAATTGAATCAATAATGGGTTTTTATCTTTTAAATAATTATAATCCATAATAAAATTTTAGCAAAACTGTCAAAATAAACTTGACACTGCCCAGAACAATGCAATTGAGGATTAAATTTAATTTTTTTAACAATTATTACCGATCTGGTTTGCTAGAATCAGATTATTGGTTGCATACTTATAAAATTTCTGAAATAACCCACTATTGACTCACGCTGTATATAAAAGTAAGTAACACCATATTTGTATCTTGAACAATTCATGTATAAATTAATTATACAATTCCACTTAAAAAAAATTGTCTGCAACTTTCACCCAAACAATATTCTTATATCTTTAAGTGTATTCAATTTGCAGTGGTTTGAAAAAAATGGGACGAATCACAAATTTTAAATAATTTTGTTCTCACGTTTCTCGCAAAAACACTTTGGTTGTCAGTTTTTCCCAGTCCATTAAGATTACAAAACTCAACATTCCTGCATTTTTTCCAAGTATGAGTAATTAGTGAAGTATTTGAACTGAAATTAATTTTAAAGATTTGCCGCCGAATAACCTTTGAAGCGTCCTTATTTTTATTCTCCCGTACTATATTTTTTCAGGCTGTAAATGAAATAAATGCATTAGTTTTAACTGGTAATAGAATTCATCAAGACCAAGAATTTTTCCTAATAAGTTTTTTTTTCAAAACGGTTTAGTTTTTAGGGTAAAATTATTTTAAAATCTGACACAATTTCTTACACGCCACTGGAAGCAAAGTTTCCTAGTCGACAAGATCACCTTATAAATCGATTACCGTTGGTTGCGACTATTATTTATTATTACTTTTCTTTGTTGGAGCATTTCATAAAAGGTTCGTCAATTTGTAGGGGAAAAAAATAATTTTTAAAAATGATAAAAATGTTTGTCTTTATGAGTTCTACCATTGGTTACTTATTTCGCTTACATCCTGTATATCAACTCGAAAAAAAAAACAAATCATCAATGGATAAGTTTTCCGTTGCAAATTTAAATCAGACGGTTACAGCCCCCATAAACTCATATTGTATAGCACTCTTGCTTCGAAAATTGTATGCAAATGATTTCGGCAAGTAAATTGTCATCGCGGTAGGAAGCGGTGTTTACGCATCGTATTTGTCGAAGGCATGCCCCCGAAGAGCGTCCCGGCTTCAGGGTTTTATCGGTCCGCCAGCACTTTGCATAGAGGAATAATCATATTCAAATGTAATTAATTTTGATTGTGGCAGGCAGTGAATTTTAATCGAGTTAAGAGTGTGCTTCTCTTTTTCTCATCGTCAATTAACCCGCCCGAAGAGAAAAACAGTGACGAAGAAATTTCAAAGTTTCACAAATAATTCCATCAGAAGCGGCCTGGTTTAATTGCCTTTTGGTTTAATGGGATTGAGATCAGCGGTGGCCTGGCAGCGAAACTTTCCGATGATGGAGTTGAGGAGTAATGAGCCGTTAGGAGAAGTTTGAATTTTAAGGTCTTGCGAATGCCCGCTTTGAACCGGTCTGTCTTTTGGTCATTAAGTCGAAAAAATAACGATTTTAGGAAGGGTGAAAAGGGTCGACTCACTTGCGATTCAGACCAAGTTTGCATTTTCAAGCGAGGCGGCGAACTAAAGGAAACACATACGAAATATTCGCGTCATTTGCATACATTTCGACCGTTTTTTAAATTTTATTACGCTTTTGTTCCATCACAAAATTCCAAGGTTATGAACAACTCATCATCACTTATGTTTTTTTTATTATTTATTTATGTACCTAACATTTTTTTGAGAAACGACTTTCATTGAATGCTTTTCATTTACTTTTGTTTTTATGGCTTCTTCTATGTGTGCTTAATTTTTTAGAACTCGATTTTTAAAACACAGCCTTAAACAAATACAGTACAAAATAAAATACATTAAAATAAAAAAAAATTTCGTTAATTACACTGATCTTTGAAACCTGCTGTATTGATGGTTGCAGAGGTTAAACGAGACTTCTTGTAGTAAATCAGCAAATTAAAAACAAGCCCAGAAAATGAAACGTTTTAATTTAAATTAGAGAAGCTCTATTAAATGTAAGTTTGCCAAGACTAAAATGAACATCAGACCCTTTCGGGCAACCTAACTGCTCTTTATCAGTCTGGATTGCGTTCAATTTTCTCAATTATTATTTGTCCGGACGCCCTCCGGCAATCCCACCCCCTTACATATGTTAAACGGCCATCCAACGGTCCCATCACCAATTAAAGTTATGTTAACTGACCGTAACCAAGTCGTAAAGCAGAGGGCGAGCTTTATTGGCGCGCTTTGAATGCGTAATAGCTGCTCGGAATTCTAATCCTCCCTTGCAAAAATATAACGTCACCGTCGCCACGAGTTTTTGGGAATGAGGAGAGTTCAAGGCTAGGATGAAAAAATATTCATAACAGATTCAGAAAATATTCGTAGTATTTTATTAAATAATGAGAATTATTTAGAACACGAGCGAGTGTATTGAATGTTGCTTAAGGACCACATTTAGTTAGATTGTTCCAATCAGGTAATAATGTTATATTATTACCTTCTGGAAAATGTTCTTTAACATTGCTGATATACATAAGAAAAAGAATTGGCCCTAATGTAGAGTCTTGTGGGATTTTTTATCAGATAGCGTGTTTTTAATTTTACATATTTAATACCGACCGATTAAAAAGCTTTATATGAGTTGTATGCTTTTTTGGTAAATTAATGTTAGGTAATTTAGACAATAATTTTTTGCAAAATATTGATCTCACGGTATTCTTCTATTGAAAATCCCTTAAGATAATTGCATTAACACTTACTTTATTTACACTTACATTTAAAGAATAAAAAAATATTATCCTAAAAATGTAGATAAAAAATTAAGATAGTTTGGAACTGCTCAGATAATTTTTCCAAAGAAAATTTATTTGAGCAGGTTTTATCCTTCACTGTACCAGAAGGAAATGTTTCGATTTTGCCAAACTAGATATAATCAGCTTCTCAAACTTTAACTGTTATCTTAAAAATTATCGCTCGTAGACAAAAAGCGACAAACTTAGACCGATATCTCAAAAAATGTTAGATCTAGACGAGATTCTTGATTAAAAATAAAGATAATTTTGGAATTCTCAAACAATATTCTGTAAGAAAAACTCACATTTAAGTTAGTTTAATTCTCTACTTTATTGAAAAAAGCAACACACGTATGGTCATAAATATTTGGAAAAAAAAATTTTGAAAAAATTGTAGTTGGTAACTGTTTTGAAAATATCAACTTTTGGGCTACCTTTCGTATATACAATATGTGAAACATTTTTTTAAATAAAATAATGTTAAACAACTAATAAAAAATCATATTATTTTAAAAACATTAAAGATTACAAAAATGAAAACAATACAAACTAAAGTAATTCCAAAACAATTAAGAAAATAATAATTTTTATAAACCGAAATACATTTAATGTTAAAAACAGAGATCTGAAAATTTACAGTTACAGGTTTTCTACTAAATAACATGTCAAGTTATTTTTTTAAGTCTATTGTTAATTTTACTGAAACTAAAAAAAGGATACATTCATCAGTAAACACAGCAAAGAAGTGCAAAGAACGAACAATTATAAATAGGTTTTTTTTATTTACTTTTTTTAATCACATGTTTATGCGTCGTAGCTTAATTGTAACGGTCAACCAAAATTTAATTTTTTACTTTACCTTACTGATAAGGCTAAAGTATGCTCTATTTAGCTTGTTTTATTTAGCTTGTTTTGTCTTGTTTTTTTTGTCGTCTGAATTGATGTGTTTTTAATATTAAGTATTTCTGAAAGACAACGCTACATTCTTTGGTAAAAATTTTGGATTTTTGAGTTGGAAAATGTATAAAACTGTCATAATTGTGTTGGGATAAAACTGTCTGTCCTATTGTTGGAACTAAGCAAATACTCTGGTTTGATACTTTTTTATCCTTTAGATGTGTGTAACTAAATCTCTTCCTGTTTGGTCGTTGAGTCTTCTAAAAGCATATTTTTACTTTAAGACCCAATGAAATATTACTTACGTAAAAAGTAAAATTTTAAATAAACGTAATTTTGGTGACAGCAGAAAGTTTCATAAGAAACAAATTTGCTTACATAGAGAAAAACATTAAGTATTTAATAGCTGACGCTGAATTCCGTGCGACTATTAGTTTTTAAAACATACTTTTAGCAGATTCACCTCATTTTTTCCTCTATACTTTTGTGAAGTGAAGTAGTTTGTTGACTAACTTTCTTGGACTTTTGTGTGCTTTTTAATTTTTTTATGGAAAACAGTTTGTGGTAGTTAAATTCCTTCATTTTTTAAATAATTTTTTTCATTGGTAATATATATTGCTTATTTAAAGCACGCAGCTGTGTGTATAAATCCAGCTTTCAAAAATGCGCGTCCATGGCAGTATAAATAACCCAACAAACGTGAAGATAATTGACAACTTCTTAATGATTTTTATTATAATGACAATCAATTCAATGATAACGGAAGGTATACTGATCTCACATTACATTACTCCCAATTTTTGTAATATTTAATATCAGTACCTATTTATGATTTCAAAGTACACCAATAAAAAAATAACGTAAAGTATTCGGGGATAACTGGTCTTTAAAACACTTGCTTTATTTCGAGCACTCCGGCTACGCCGTCGTGCTTGAAAAATCACACGTATTTTAAAGACCTCAATATCCACTTGTACCTTAATATACTATAACTATATACAGGCTGTTCCATCTAAACACCACATTAGAAGCATTGGTAGTTCTAATAACGATAGTCATCTGAAAATTTGTATACAACCATAATATCTAGAGTCTTGCTCAATAAAAATATTTTCAAAATGGTGACACTTTTGGTTATACCGAGAAAGTCGCTACCAACTTCCTTATTTTAAATGAAAGCTATATTTTTAATGCGTTTTTGTATTACTATAGTTATTTTAAGGTACATTTTATAAGCTTTCCCTATACCTAAATTTAGCCGTTTACGAAATATTTAGGGTTTTTAAATTATTTTTTTTTTTGAATTTGCACCTTCCAGTTTAAAAATCGATAACTTTGCCATTCTTTTAAATTTGAAGAAATTTTTAACTCATTTGAAAGAGAAAGCCAAGATCTTTTTATTGTGTTTTCAAATTTTTGAAATCAAATAACAAACCGCAAATGTTTAAAACTAAGTTTTCAGAAATTTAAGCACACATAACACCATTTTTTTCAAATGAAATACCACAAGTTTTATTTTATTAAATTGTAGATAATTCAATTCTGCATCGATCTGTATTAGCATTCCCCATACTTATGATTAATAGTTTTCAAGTTACAATCACTTTTTGTTGGGAAATTGAAATTGAAATTGAAATTCATTAGCCATAGATCTTTTTCTCATAGGTTGCCGTGGAAACGAGAGAAACAATGTGAGAAATTAAAGTTATTTAAATGAATTTATTTTGTTTAATTTATCGTTTGTTTAATCAGAAATGTTTTTATGAATAAGTATGCAAAAATTATAAAATTTTTATACAATATCAATAAAACTAACATAATTTAAAAATTATCACAGATAGGTATACAAATCTATGCATAAAAAATTCTCCTCCATCTATTAAATTAAAAATTAGGACATCTTATTTGAAAAAATTAAGCTATGGGTACTTGAAGTTGTCTAAACCTTAAAATTTTTGGGTTTATTAACTTCTTTTCCAATTTTGAACACACTTGAGACCAGATGTAGGCTTTCTCTTTTAATTCCTCAAATATAATTTTGAAATCTCTAAAATTAAAAGAGTTACCGCTTTTTTAAGTGACAGGTGCAAATCCAAAAATTAAAAAAAAATATTAAATATCTCAAAAACGGTTAATCTTAGGTATAGGAAAAGCCGATAAAAACGGTTTTAAAATAACTCAACTAATTTAAAAACTCAATAAAAAACGTAGTTTTCCATTTAAAATAAAAAAGCTAATAGCGACTTTCGGTATAAGCAAAAGTTGCGTCATCTTGAAAATATTTGTAATGAGCAGAACTCAACGAATTATGGTTGAATACTAACTTTGCAATAAATATCTTTATTAAAACTTTCAATACTTCTAATGTGGGGTTTGGACGGAACACTCTGTATTAGTAAAGGTATTGCTAGACTTACAATTAAGAGCTCTTTTTGGAAAAATATGTTTGTAATACCAATCTATAACAATTTTTCTTTCTGCTGTTCTATGAGAACTAGGTACAAGAAAAGGAATTAGCACATTTTATTTCAGCGGTGAATTGAATAAAGCTTAAAGCTTTAAAATGTTATCAATTTGGTCATTTGGTCTGATGTAGCAAATAAATTTAACCAGATACGAAAACTTTGAACAATATCTGAAGAAATATTGCTCGCAGTCAAAAAGTGAAAACAGATTCAGAATCTTAGAGTAATTTTGCATAAAAAAAGCCAGAGTATCAATTGTCGGAAATGTCTAACTTCAATAAAAAAATTAAATTAATTTCTTACTCCACCTTAAGGAACCAAACTTCGACCGATATTGCAACAAGACAGAATAAGAATTTTTAGATTATTTTGCCTTTAAGTTCCAAAGGTTGATTGTATGAAATCTAAACCATCTTAAATTGTTTCAAACTTCTTTGAACAAAACACTATGTCTGTGACAAGACGCAGTACCTTATTCAAAGCGAGAGTCTGCCTCACACTGATTTGATTTTGATTCCAAATAATAAGCACATCTTTTCTTTAGCTTGTTGCGAGGTTGAGGTGAACTCGCCAGCATTTCGCGCTCTTTTATGTCCCTCCGTTTTTGGGGATGAGGAAGGTTCAAGGCGACCGGAACGGTTACAAGAAAGCATGTGTGTAAAAACGGCGTAAATAATTGCGCATCGCATTAGGATGACGGCATTCAGCG